>NC_046288.1:25258722-25547511 GCF_004115265.2 Rhinolophus ferrumequinum | reverse complement strand
AAGTACTAGTGATGTAATGTACAACATTATGACTATAGTTAATACTGTTGTATGATATATAGCAAAGTTAAGAGAATAAATCCTAAGAGTCCTCATCATAGGAGAATTTGCTTTCTTTTAAATTTTTTTTATTGTATCTATAGAAGATGATGGATGTCAGCTTAACCTACTATTGTGCTAATTATTTCACAATATATGTAAATCATACCATCATGCTGGATGGTTTAAAATTATGCAGTGATGTATGTCAATTATTTCTCAACAAAACTTGAAAAAAGTAAAAATCAATGGAAATATATATTCAAAAAATTGGAACTAGGTCATCAGAAATGAGCATATCTGGGCAATCTAAGCAGTTCATCACAATTACTCTCTATCTTATCACACTCTATTATTGTACTTACTATATTTTCTGAAATTATCAAAGAGATAAGTAGATGATACCTAGTTAGTTAGCTAGCTAAATTTCTGCTGATCTTACTATATCCACAGCAGTGCTATATCTGTAGCAGCAAGAACCATGCCTACTAACACCTGGCAAAAACCTCAATGGCCGTCGAATAAATAAATAGATGAAAAGCTAGAAAGAAACCAAGTTGTTGCTGTAAAATGTACAAAACATACATCCCACTGGAAACATTTCTCACTGCCTTTTTTTTTTTTTTAATGAACTGAATCTTGAAGAATTTTGTGCTATGACCAGTCCTGGGTTCAAATACACCATGGGCCTGGTGAAGCTAAGTCATCAATTTACATTCAAAATTCCAAGAATTGTGTAGGCAACATAAACACATTTCCGTAGGTGTTATATCAATGTGAATTTATAGATGGCTGACCGGAGGGCCAAACTGTAATTTTAATGCTTGCCATATTGGTTGCTATTTACACACCATAACAATATATTTAAAGAAAATATGTAGGTAGCGGACTCTGGATCTAGTAGTTAACTGAGTAGGCTGAGGCAAACTTGAATCCAGGAAGGATTCACCCATTCAAGTTAATATTATAGAATATATAGAAAAATATTCAAAGATTGTTAAAAAATATTTAGTAAAGATCTATTTTGTATGTCCATATTTCATCTCTGACAATATTCCTGTCAGTACTAAAAACTTATTGCTTTGCTTAGTGACTATTGATTAGGAATTCCATACATACCGCATGCTAAAGTGGGCCTTTCTGCACTTTCCCAAAAGATATAAAGACCCTCAAAGTAGAGGAGAGGTCAAGGGTAGTCCAGCACAATTAGCAGATGGTTGAGGATTCAGGGTCCTAACAAATAATACTCTACACAATTGATACTAACTGGCTTTACATTTCAGTAATGTATTTAGATAAAGCAAGTAAACAAACAAACTAAAAAATCCCTTCATTTTCTAGTTTATGACCAGAATACAAATGTTAAAATTAGTTACGCATAGATTATTCAGTAGAGTAATATGTTATATGCCCTAGAATTTTAGAGCCACACGTTATACAAAGTATCACAATTGGTAAGGACTTGTTAATGTGTAATCCAAATTATTTCTAAAAATGAGATAATCAAGGACTTATCAAGGCACATTTGCCATATTGTAGAAAAAGAATTAGTCAGTTGGCCATTGTTTAACCATTATTCAAATAAAGGAGAAGACTTTCCTTCTTATGGTGTTTTACAATTGGTAGTATAATCTGATGGGCTCTGAGATAGACTCACCTGAAATATATCTCTTTCACTTATGCCTAAAACTCAATAAGCCAATAATTATTTCTGAATCCTACATGTTGTTTTTTCTTATGGTTCTTTTTTAAAAGCAGATACTTTTAGATAGTGCGTGCCATACATTGCTTACACTTTTGTATACAGAGACTTTTAAGAGAGGTGAAACAAGTTAAATTGAATCAAAATCAACTGGAATGATGTAAAACATTATACAGCTCTCAATGTCTAAACTATGTGTCTTGCACTCATCATATTAATTTTACTTTGGATAAGAACTCTAGAATAATATGAGACTAGACATCTGAAGAGAGTATGTGCTTATGGGAAGGCACAGAAGAGAATACTATAGTGATGTCTCAGAGTATGCACCAAAATTTTCCCCTCCATTCCCCTACATTATAATTTGGTCTAGGTTGGAATCTGCAATCAGACACAATCAAAAAGTACAGATACTTTTTGATTAGATTTAGAAGTGGGTTGGGTAGGAGAAAACTGAAGTTAAAAAAACAGAAGTGTTGAAGATATGATGTGTGTTTAAAAGGATGTCATGAAACACATTCTGAAATTATTTTTACTGAAAAATATGGCAGGTTGCTAATTGCAAATAGGACCCTCGATCATTAGGGAAATCTCCACTTCTTGATGGGAGAAAAATGCCTCAAATATCACATGCTATCTTTTATAAGGATCAAAAGATTTCACACAAAAATTTTTCCCAAATACAGTACTTTTAATTATTTGCATGATCATTTATATTCTTAATGTCAATTAAAAGTCACAACACATATTCATTCCTGAGTTGGAGATCAAACTAAATCTGTTGCTAACAGCAGGCGTGTGGTTGAGATATTTAGTTTGCGTACACAATACACAGTGTTTCATTACATTAAAAAATAAACCAGGATTTTACCCTATGAAATTGAGGGACAATTCTCAAATATCAATTTTATAGATGACATTTTATTTGAAAAGTTTGGATGTCATCATAGCCCCATTTAAAATTTGGAAGATTATCATTATGCATCTTGTCTGTGATTTGTTAATATAAATAAACCAAATCGTATAATGTAAAAATTATAATATGATAAGAATAACTTTTGTTCTGTTTAGTATTTTAATCTGATATTGTCCTAAAGTGTGTTCTCTGGAAACAGACTATCAGTGGGTGATAGAACAAGTTGCATTTAGGCTTATTGGGGAGTTCTCTCAGGAGATACACTTGTAGAGATGTGGAAGCAGGATGGAAGAGGGAGAAACTGATGCATAATGTAATGGAAACTGAGCCTTTCATCCAATACTAGCATCTCTTGGATCCTGTTGCCAGAAGCTGGTGTCCACCCTGAAGAATGAGAAAGAGGGATACATTTGGTGGGAAGAAAGTCACCAGGTGTTTCTTGGGGCTTCCCATTTAAACAGTAAATGGGGATATGCAGCAACCATTGTCTGAGACGGACAGGGTAACTAGTGGCTCCTTGGTTTTGTTCATTCCATTGGTTGCTAGCCAAGCCTGAAGGAATTCTGGAATTGATGGTGGACAATGAGAATGAAGAGAATCTGTTTCAGCCTTTTGGTCAGTTGCAGCCAGAAGTTTTTAATTCATTCCATCAGCCTTTCCCTTGTACATTTACCCAAAAAACAAGGATAATCAAAGTCCTGGAGAAGCTGTAATTCTGTTATAGCAAGCAAGTGAATCTGGGCAATGCAGAGAGGATACCATTAGACTTTAGTGGATTTTCTGTCATTCAGCCAAGACCTACAATGCATATATCTATCTCCAGTTCAGAATCACCTCTGAGCTCTTCTATAACAAGGTAGAGTTTGCTGTAGCAATAGAAAGATCATGCTTGTCTATTGACAAGCTAGAATCTTGTCATCATTTACTCTGGCTTGTAAAGTTCCATTTTTCTCTCTCTCTTTTTTTTTTTTTGATTGAATAAATAATGAATTTCGTTTCATCGATGTGTTAAGAGATCAAGAAGGTTTCCTTTTTCACATCTGATAAAAATGAAAGGGGCCATGCATGTTCTTTTGCAAGGAGGTAAATGTGCCAATACAATAACTGTAACCAAATTTCTTACAGATGTATCATATGAGACAAAGTTTGAATTTCATCCCTCCAGGTACTTTGAATAGATACAAACTGTCACTATTTGCTATATGGCCATTTCTATACTTCCATTGTAAGTATGTTAGATTGAATTAGTCTCATAGCACACTGATGAAGGATATATGGAAATTTGTGTCTTTCAAAATACTGCCTAGGATAGAAGTCTTGCAAATAATTCTTGCAGAGACTGTTTTAGAATCAGTATCTCTGATACCAATCCCCATACTTTCTATTGTGATTCATGTTTTCATTTTTTATCTGTAATTGCATTGAAATATTTAGTATGTTTTCTACTAAAATAGTTTAGCCTATTAAAATGTTATTTTATGGAGAAGTAGAAAGAAATACTCTCAATTAAGGAAATGAAACAGTTTTAGTGTAAGAGAATTATGATATCAAATATTTTGGTAGGTAGAAGAGCTGAAAGGGATTTGTGTGTTTATTTGATTCAACCCTCTCCTTTAAGATGTAAGGAAATTAGACCCAGAAGAAGCTAAGTGACAAAGGTGGATCTTATATTAATAGCAGAACTTAGACAAGAGTCTAGGTTCTTTGATTCTCAATCTGGGTTTCTTATCCCAGATTTCCCCAAAGAGTAAGTTGTTCCAAAATGATGGAAACTACTGTAATAGTACATTTTAAAGGAAACAAATCAAGTTAGAAATGCACGAAATTGTGTCATCTTATTTATACTTTTCTCGTATATATATATTACAACTTCAGTGAACTTTTTTTTCATTTTCTTGTTTCTTTACTTTGGAGTGTATTTATGATAGCAGCTAGTGCACTTTTATAATAGGAAAATGACATGTAGAACTCATTCTTTTTATACTATTTTTGATGACTTTATGTTGGATAGTATTAGAAGTAATAATACTTTTTAATTTCTTAAAAATAACTATTAAACTTTATAGTTACAGTGATAAGCTATGGTCCTTATTTGGAGTTTAATATTTAATGACTGTTCTTTTAGAAACATGAACGAGTTAAATGAACATCAAAATGCAAAGGAAATAAAAGGTTGGATTTTGCGTATGTTAAATTGTAAGATCCCATGTGAAAAACCAACACTTCCAATATTTTCTCAACTCCTCATCCCCAATATTAAGTCACAAGTCAGACCTGCACAGTGGTATTTTTCTTCCTTTGCTCTCTTAGTTGCACATTTTATAATTTCGGAAAAGTTGTTGTGGTCCTTGAAAATTTTAGTTGCTGCCAGTAGTAGAGGACATATCAGCCCTTGTTTTCTCTCTGGATACAAATCTCTGTATAGCAGGCTGTCTTGTAAGCTACAAGGTTTACCAAATTATCTACTATCCTATTGCATTATTTTAGGGCTGTGCTTTGCTTCTTGGGTTTTAATAATACAGAGCTGTCCAATGATTTTTCAAGTAATGGATCAATGCTGTGATTTAGAATTCAAGACTAAAATATCTTGTATTATTACAAAACACTTGTTACAAAAGCTTACTTTGTTGATTGGTTGCTCAGCTTGTTAAGAAAATCCACGTAGTTGCATTGTCCAAGAAGAAGGTCCCAAATCTTGAATCACTGAATTCCCTGTTTTTAAAGAGACAATAAAGGGACAAATAGAGATGCTGTGCCTGATTGTTTATCAACTAACAAAGGTGTCATTATATATCATCCAGAGAGAAAGATAATTTAAATTAAAGAAATATTTATGCCATGTTATAATCAAAGTAGGGAGAGCTCCAGATTTCCCCCAATAATATCTGCATTGTTTCTCTTTTGGAGGTATGCTGTTTAAAGAAACAATGCAATGTGTAGATACTCCAAAGATAACTGATATCCCTATATCTGTGCAGAAAGCATAGTTTTCTCCTGACTTTTTTTACCAAAAAAAAAAATCTCTTTGCTAGCAAAGTAACAGTTTCAATTAATTTCTCTTTTAGCTTATGTAAGAGAAACTGATTAAAAGTAAAATAAGGATGATTCACAGATGGAACATGAAGCACACTGTTCCCCATGGATATTAAAGAACAAACAAACAAGGTTTCTTCAGACTTCAATTTACTGTCAGAATGATCAGAGAACAGTAACTGAATGACATCCATTAGTGAAAATTCAAGGCCAACCACAGCAGTAGCTTGGTAACTTCCTGAGAGTGTCTCATGGGACTATGAGATTGACAAAACAGGATTCTTTCTGTCATGTCAGACATCTGAATGATGGCCTTTATTAAAGACTGACATCTGGGATATTAACTACATTTTGAACTTTTGTACTTGTTCTTTTTTGTCATGTTCCCATTTTTAGTCAAGAGAAGTAGCACCTTGCTTCTTTGATGTAGTTGTGCAACATTTAAACATCTGTCAGGACTTTCTTCTTGATTAGACCTGTCTATATGTGGTCCAGCATACTAGAAATTTTATCCAAATTCTGTCTTTTAGTGCTGATCAATTGCCAAGTCTTAACCACCACTACTTCCGAAAACTTCTCAAGAGTCTCTCTAAGTCTTTCTCTCCTCTGTTTTCTGTCTCTCCCTCTCTCCCTCTCTCCCTCTCTCCCTCTCTCCCTCTCTCCCTCTCTCCCTCTCTCCCTCTCTCCCTCTCTCCCTCTCTCCCTCTCTCCTCTCCCTCTCTCCCTCTCTCCCTCTCTCTCTCTCTCTCTCTCTCTCTCTCTCTCTCTCTTTCTCTTCTATTGAATTATTTTAGTCCATAATTACATGTGACCTGAATTTCTGTCAAGAGCCTACTATCTGGTCTCTGCCTCAGGCTGCCTCCCTTTCAAGAAGTTTCCACACTGTAGTCAAGAGTGATCACTCAAAATTTCAGCTTTGGTGTGTGATCCCAATGCTTGAAAGACTTCAGCAACTTTTGCATTAGTTTTAATTTTAAACTTGACTCATTAAAATGATGTGAAATGACTTATTTTTTTGGCCCAGGCTTGCACCTTCGGCTTTAGCTCTCATTAATCTCCTTTTTCTACCTCTTGCCCCACTTAATTCCACAAATGCAACACAGCCTCTCTCACCACTCCATTTACATATTCCAGTCCCTCTACTTGAAATTCCTTTCTGCTTGGGTAACTCCTCTGTCTATTTCAGATTTCTCTTTGCATATTATTTCCTTAGGGATATTTTTGCTTATTTCTCCAAGACTAGATGGGGTGGCTCTCCTCTGGCTACCCAAAACTGTGTTCTGTGTTTAGCCCATAGTAACACTTATCAAGTTGTACTGCAATTACTTGCTTCCTTGTTGTCTCATCTCCTATCAATAAATTCCTTCAGAGCAGAACCTGGTACTGTTAGCTGTTGCACACCTAACTCATTGAACAGTTAGTAGATGCCTAATAAATATTTATTAGATGCATCGGTTAATAAAATTAACATGGTTTTATTTATATGTATTGAGATTTATAAGCCTACATGAACTTAGATGCAACCTTGCGAAGATAGGCAGGGGAGGGAGTGAAACTGTAATTTACTGAAATACTCAGAATACGTTTTTGAAATTCTGTAAAAAGGTAACGCAATGTGTAAACTATATCCAACTATCGAAAGTTTCTTACACAAAAAAGAGGCAAGCAAAAATAGGTGACAGTAAATGTCCTACCTGATCTATTTGGTTTATTTCTGCAATAATAATTCAAAGTACCTATTGACAATTTCATAATGCAGCTTTCTGTGAGTGTAGGAGTCAATTCACAGAAGTATTGTGTGAGAGGTTAACAGTCATGTGTTTGAATGACAAAGGGAGGCTTCCATACTTCCATCCCTAGAAACTGAGAATTACCATAAACTATGAATTTGGGAGATACTAGGGAACTTGTCACATATACTTTTAGGGCTTTTCCAAGCAGTTAGTTATGGAATACTTTCATGAGGTACATACCTAGAATCAACTAGTTAACTCATTTTGGAGAAATTATAGTTTCCACCCCTCTGATCTACATTTCTACACTTAGACCAACCTATTTATGACTCCTGGGTTTCCAGTATTTGAGGGAAAAGGAAATGTAACAAGGAAAGGAAAAAAAATTCTTCCTGTGACTTATTTATTATAGTAAATATAAACAACTTGTGGAAATATTGAAAGACAGCCAAGCTTGTATTGGAAAATCTTGATTTCCAACACAAGATTTGCTATTTAATTGTTGTTTTTTTTAACTAAAGTTAAATCACAGGAAAGGATTACTTAAAGATTGTGGATGTTAACATTTTGATCACTGAATTTTAAAAAAAGTAATTAAGCAGGATGAGCAGCAAAATAGAAAAGGCATACGGACAAATTAAAAGTGAGCTAGGTCAGGTCTAAGAAACATCTCTCTATTAGAACTTCCAACCGAAAGTAGAGATCATGTGGGATAGGGAATTACCCGAAAATAATTGAGGAATCTTTCTCCAATCTATATTAGACATGATTGTTCAGAACGAAAAGCCAAAGAATATATGTTGGATTCTATTATTTGTCAAGTACTGAAGGCTGCAATATAGTCATGAATTTTAAAAAAATAAACAAATAAACAAAAAAGACAATTTTGCTGCCATCACAGAGCTCACATACTAGAAGAAATTCATAAATCAGTGTACATTTTTCACATTAAAACTATTGCTTAGTACTATAACTGGCATTTTATTTTTCTCGTGTGTCCCAGGAACAATGCAAGAGAGTTAACCAAATGCTAAAAACTCTTATAGCAGTGACAAGGGTTTGTTAATCCTCATGTACTCATGGGGAACTACTACCTCATGTGGGACTACTGGCTCGTGTTATTTTGGTCTCATAGGTCCACATGTAGTAAAGGAAGAATATTTTATTCAGAGCTTTGGGAATTCCATTCACTCATTCATTCAAAAAATAGCAAGACTGAGTGCTTACTGTTTGCTGAAACCTCTTTTAGACTAGAGAAATAGGGAACAAAATATTGTATTCTTGTAGGGTCACAGAATATGAGTGTTGAAAGAAAAATATGTGGATGTCTGTAATAGATTATGTATACCTGCTGATTACACATTAAGATAAGTTTTACATAGATTCTTACATAAAGGGATGTGAAACCTGGAGTTTACAGAAACTGAAAGGTAAAAGAAGGTAACAGAGGATCCTGTGGGCAAATGGGAGATTGATTCCTTCTGTGAGAATCATGGTAGATCAATTCTGACTAAAGGATCACAAATGGGATGACAAACATGCAAATGCCTAGATGTAAGCATGCTACCTCAGATACCCACATATTTGTGTGTGGGTTTGAAATAATAAACACATCACATACGAGGTAAAGAAACATTATTTTTTACTTTAAAATGTACCTTTTAATTCCAGCTTGTAACAACACAAAATATTCAATTAAGGAAAATAATACATATATATGGGTTTTTTGAGATAGCTTCTGAGCAATAGGGGAATCTTTCATAGAAAAATTAAGGTTAAATATATTTTCATTTTGCTGTAAAAGCCACCATCATTAAATATATAGAAAGAATTCATAGGTATTTGAACTCTTTCTAAGGCAGTCGTAAAAATTCAGCAAAGAAAAGGCTTACATATCTTTAAGACTCCATATTCTAAATTTGTAGAATTTTCACAGATTTCTATGAAAGGAACAGTCACTGCTAGCTCTTAGAATGTCAAGGAGGTCTATAAAATTCAGATAGAAAGTCTCTATATTCTGAAGATTCAGTGTTAATCAATTTTATGCACAGAGACTGAGTTAAAGTCACAACTTGAGTGACAGAATTTGGTACATGAAATTGGTGATCAAGGACCTGACCTTTATTCTATAAGTCATAGACAGCCACAGAATGTTGCAAGCAGGTGGACAACATAGTCAGATTTACAGTTTTGAAAGATCACTATGTCTGCAGTGTGAAAGGAGAGTAGGAGGTGACAATACTACAGACTAGGACATAATTCAGTATATGGAGCAATCCACTGAGAGGTGTCAAATGGGGTCTTGGGCTAAAATGCAAATTATCAGGATAGACTGGTTAGAGAGATAATAAGAAACTATTTAAAAAGGGAAAGTCAATGAGAATTTCAAATGCAAGACTTGGCCATCATTTGAAATTGCATGGGGACAGGTTTGGCAGCCAATGGTGAAGAAAAAAAGGATTTTTCTGGATGGCTTCGACTTGGGAGTGTAGGTGCAAAATAAGTACTAGTACAAAGCTAGAATGATGAAGTAACTGAAGTGACAAATTTGAAGTATTGTGATATTAGACCTAAAATGTGTTAAAAGAAGAAAAGAAAACCCAAATGTGGCATGAGATTATAGCTGAAGAAAAATTCCTATAGGTGGAATTCTCTAAGACTTTGAAGAAAGAGATGCTGACTAAATAAGAGAATGAAATATTTAGAAAGATGGAAGAAAAGATTACAACCTCTAGTGTTAATGGTGGCCATCCCAATAGCAAAACAGGCCTTTGCTTATTTTAGTAGTAATAATGCGCTTTACATTCATGTATATATATACTATGTATTAGAAATGCAAGCATAGTGATGGGCATCTTTTTTTTTTTTTTTTTTTTTTTTTTTTTTTACATGCCAGAGGGTAACAATTAGGAGTGGTGGGGACTGTGGTGAGCTACACACGGTATGACATATCTAAAGTAATCAACAATTACTTAACTCCAGCCTATTGTTGTCATGGACAAGTCATCCAGTGAGGGGATTAAGAGCATGAAATCTGTATCCAGATGACTCATCTAGATGCCTATGTCTGTTCCTGATTGGGACAATGATGTCTGGAAAATCATTGAATCCCTCTATTTCAATTTCTTCATGTGTAAAATTGAGGTTGTGATATTTCTTACCCCACAGTGCTTTTATTACTACTAAATTTCTTAACTCACTATAAGCACTTAGAAATGGATCTTACACATAGTGGGCACTCATTAAAAGAATGCTCAGTTTTTTGGCAAACAATTTTCTTCTTATCAACCAACACTGAAGTACTGGTAATGGTGTCTTGGATCACTGAATTGAGAAGGATTGGATACTAAGAGGATCCTAGAAGGTGTTTGAAGACCCATCATACAACATTTCAGAAGTTGAAGTTTTATGGGTGTAATATAGTTTAGAGTATGGGCGTTGGAATGATTTGAAGTTAATTCTAGGTAAAATTTCACGGAATTTTGGGACTAAATTTTATTTGTCTTCTATCTAGAAGTAGAAGTCACTCATGATAATGGGTTATGTTTTCTATCAGCATGTTGGTATGTGTGTGTGCATGCATGCATGTATGTATAATAAAGAAAAACAACCAAATGCAAAATAGATAGCTCTAATTGCCAGGATGATGCAAATTAAAGTTTTAAAAAATATTGAATGAATTATTTTATTAAATGAGATTTAGAATTTCTGTTTTCAGATTATAAACAAACTCTTAGGAGAAAAGGATCATAAACACTTCCAGTGAAATTCAAACTTTAATTTCACATACAGTCATGTGCCTATTAACAGGAATATATTCTGACATTAGGTAATTTCCTTGTTGTGCAAATTACATAGACTGCACTTATACAAACCTAGATGGTATACCCTACTACACTTCTAGGCTAAATGGTATTGCTCCTAGGCTACAAGCTTGTAAGAAACAATATAAGATTAAACCAAACACAGAAGAAATGTGCAATCGAGAGACTGTAAACCTGAGATGTATGAGCTGCTGCTGCCATAACCCACATACTGTTTTACATCAAACTTTTTTTTAATAAGTAGAAAGTGTACACTCTAAAATAATGATAAAATTATAGTAAATATAGAAACCACTATCATAGTTGCTTATTATCATTATCAAGTATTATGTACTATACCTGATTGTATGTGTTATACTCTTTAGGACTGGCAGTGCAGTAGGGTTGTTCATACCAACTTCACTACAAAATGTGAGTAACGCCATGTGTGATGACTTTATGATGGGTATGATGGCATTAGGTAGGGATTTTTCAGTTCATTATAATCTATGGGACCACCGTCATACATGGTGTCATTATGGACCACAACCTTATGTGGTACATGACTGCATGCCATAGAAAAAGTGACTTCTTGATATCAAATTGGTTAAGATTGGTATAGAAATTGAGAAAGAAAGGAAGGAAGAAGGAAGGATGGAATGAGAAAGGAGGAGGAAGGAAGGAAGGAAGGGAGGAAGGAAGGAAGACGGAAGGAAAAGGAAGGAAAGAAGGAAAAAAAGGAAAGAAAAAAAGAAAAGAAAACAGAAAGAGAGAGAGCAGCGAGAGAAGAGAGAGAGCGAGAGAGAGAGAGAGAGAGAGATAGAGAAAAGAAAGAACGAAAAGAAAGACAGAAAGAAGAAAGAAAGAAAGAAAGAAAGAAAAGAAAAGAAAGAAAGAAAGGAAAAGAAAGCATTTAGTTTGTTTTTCACCTCATTGATGTTATGCACTGGTCAACTATGATGACCAACGATTATCATGTTGCCAATTATCTTCAGAAAGATTAATCCTATCCAAGTAGTAAATTATTTCAGAATCATATAGCAAAAATTCTGGAACAAGAAAGTTACATAATTTTGGAGGAGATTAGTTAAACAGCATAAAGGCTGAGTTGAAAGAGACTTATGATGGCTCATGTTCATTTGAAATAGTTTTTCCTCTCCCTGAATATTAATCTCATTTTTATGAATTCCAGTAGTTGACAAGTATGTTTTAATATTACAGTTACAGCTTTCCAGAATCAAAAGTGATATACAAAATGATTTTAATCCACTCAAATCAATGTTTTCTCTTTAACTGAATATTTTAGTTTGAGTTAATATGTATTTTAAAGTATGTATTTTTAAAAAATATTCTTGTAAAATCGTTGACGCATTATAGGAATTTTGAAGGTTAGTGTACTATGTGCCATTAACTGACAACTTTTATTGAAGTGCTGTGTAATGGAATATTTTTTTTAAGTTAAATGTGCATTCACTATTGCATTCACGTAGCTATTCTCAAAGCAATAATATAATCATTGTTATTTTGATTTGAGTTTCCTGTACTTTAAATTTTAATGTAGAAAGTAGGAAAACTTGTTAGTTTGCACTTGGAAAAATTATTTTGTGACATTTATTTTTTCTTACTGAATTAGATACATAATTACACCTTCTGAAATTCTCTATTTTTTGTAGATGAGATTAATTATCTTAACTCAGCTTTCCAACAAAATTAGTCTCTTCAGAAAGTTGTGATCATTTATCAAATCTAAATCAATAATGTTTACAATTGAATAATATGTAGGAAGCAACATGAATATATAAAAAATCTAAATATAAAAATAATATGTATAA
The DNA here is from genome assembly GCF_004115265.2 of Rhinolophus ferrumequinum. NCBI lineage: Eukaryota > Metazoa > Chordata > Mammalia > Chiroptera > Rhinolophidae > Rhinolophus > Rhinolophus ferrumequinum. The sequence goes on along the minus strand of NC_046288.1, from coordinate 25,534,453 downwards.
TAAAAGCTTCTGATATATGCTAAAACTATGTATATATTTTTATCAGTTGTATAGTATGGAAATATTCTGTGTCCTTTCTCTACGTATTTCAAAATGCTAGAATAAAAATCTCATTTTTATTACGGAGGAATTTAGTGAGGTATCAAGAAAATGCGTATTTACAGTAAAGGTAAAGTTTTCCATAAAACATGTTTTTCATGCAGCTGAGCATCAGCAGGGAACTGTAGTAACAGTTTTCATGAGATTTGTTCATTATACACTCCCATGGGTAACAAACAGAAACACTGAGAAGTACTTTGTTAAGGAGGGAGGGGTTAATAAGTATATATATATATATATATATATATATATATATATATATATACACATATATATATATAATATATATATTCATTTTTAAAATATCTATATTAAGTATATATATTCATTTTTTAAATATATATATCTATATATAGAGAGAGATATATATATATATTATTTTTTTTAAATTTAGTTTTGTATTTTTTGAGAAAATGGACCTGAAAAGATACAGTCTTAAGACTGCAGGCCATTGAACGGAGCTGTAATTTAAAACTGTCAACAAGCTAATCTTCAGTGATTGTCTTTTTAAAGAGCCGGCCTATGTAAACTATTCATTCTATGCGATTCGGTGATTCATCTTCCTGTTAGCTGTAACATTAAAGTGACCCCTTAGGTGTTGACCTAACCCTAATTGATCCTGGAAGTTGCAAGATTTGTACTGTACAGATCAAAGTGCCTTTATCCCAGGAAGGACAGTAGAAACAGAGAAAGTGTTCAGGAGAAACCATGGGTAAAAGGCAAGGTCTTCATACTAGATCTCGCCCCTCCCCCTCCCACAGCCCCACCCCCGTGGATTTTTAAAATTATCTATTTGCACTGAACAACTTCCATGAGAAACCTATAGCTCTCCCTCATCTGCTTTCTAGCAGCTTTAGCAATTCTGTCCAGGGGGATTTGTGACTAGTTTACATGAGTATGTGTGTGTATATATATATATATATATATATATATATATATATATATATATATATATATATATAGTTTTTTTTTTAACATTAGGAGATAAATACATTTTAAATAGTAAGTATTACTATTCAATAAATATTGAAATTATAGAGATAAAGGAAACCTTTCTTTAACTTAAACCAGTAAGTGGTATAGGGAGAATACACAAATGCCTCCTGGTCACAAATTTCCAGGAATTATAATAATACAAATACATGGATATCAATAATGTTATTTACTATTTTAACTAAACTTATTTAAAGAAAGAATTAGCACAAAGCTATGATATATTGTTAATTACATATATAAATGTTAGCCTAAAATAATTTAAAACTCTCCAGTCTCTTGTGACATGCTCTTATACTTAGTGTTACAGGATTTAAAAAAAATATCCTATACATGCATCATTTGTCCCTTGGTAAATTATACAATGGTATTTTATTTAAATCCCTGTAATAAAGTGTACTCATGATGTAGTTTAATAGTATTGGGAAGCATAAAACTACATGAATTAGCATCATTGTTTTGTCTCTATTCATTGCCAGTTTAGTCTTTTATAAACTGAAGAAAAATGGGGAAATAGAGAGAAAGCTCTTAGGCCTGTCAGGATTAATTGCACTGCCACTGTTCTTAATCTCCCTCTATTCGAAAGAGTGCAAAAAGAAAGCCCCTAAACAAAATTAGATGAAAACATAGTCAAGATTCCCAAAAGTACTGATACAGTTATTGATAAAGCCCTAATATCCACTCTTCAATGATAATTTTTAAACATTTAAACTTCAGAGTATCCTGAAAGAAGCCCTTTTTGGAACCAAGCTGTGGACATCTGGAGTGATTGTTTTACATTAACAGTGTTAGGTGAAGTGTGGGTGGATGTTAGCATCTCTCTTCTTTAGAAATGTTTTGGAACGGTACTGTACAATACCCTGCAGAACAGGCAAATTCCTGTAATTATGCCACAAAACCCTGCCATTGCTGGCTACAGAGATTTTATACACAGAGCAAGTGAAAGGCTGTATTTTCAGGGACCGTTTCTTTAGTTAGTAACAAGAGTGGTGAAATAATAGGGCCTTTTATTTATAGAGTTCCTTAGTTCAAAGATCTCAAAGGAAGCGATAGTCATGATCTCATTAATGAGTAAAGCAACTCTGTGAGAAAACATACAACAAATAACCATATTCTGCATATAGGGAGACTTGGGTTTATAAAGTTGTGTGTGAGACCCAATTATTTTTATGTCTGTATGTGATGCGAATAGTAATGGAAATGTGACACTGTGAGACCTCCACTGCACAAAGTAATACGCTCAACACCTCCCGAGCAGATTGCTTGTATTTTGCCTTAGTTTCCTTCCTAGCTCAGTTCGTCATCCCCACAAAGTCATGGAAGTTCCTTTATATAAAACACAATCATAATCATAATACATTTGCTAAGGGTGGTTTTCCATAAAGGCTTAAATATGATCTTTCCATCAAGGTGATGTTTTAGTTTTATATATGGTGCCTGAGATGAGTTGATGCCATGATTTTGATTGGGTCAACAAATGGTAGGATAAGAGTATTTTGCTATGGTTACGATAAATCTCATATTAGGATAAAATCAAAATTCTGAGAGAATGAATTAGAGATGCATTTGGAAAAGGTTGTAGCATGTGTTTTATTGAGAAAGTCCAAGTTCATTCTCTTTGTGTGTATTTAAGAAAATAATTTTGAAATTCCATGTCAGTGGTATCCATGAAGTCCTAAAGATAAAGATCAAAGATGAAGAGCATTGATAGGCATTTACATGCCACTAGACTTAGAGAATTATCAGAAACTGCCTTCAGAGTAGATTAGCCCATGCTAAAGTTTAATGTTTTTTCATGAACATTCTCCTGAACCAATTTTCACAAAGTAACAATGATTGAGTACTGTTCTTTCAACATTTATTGCTGTGCTCCCTGGAGAATAGTAAAATCCATAATTATTGAAGCATTTCAAATGGCTAGTTCTTATATCTAAAAGATAAATGCATAGAATTGAAGATGCAGCTCACTTCTAATGACAATTGTTTTTCTTCACTTGGAGGAATTAAGAATAATTCTCATATTTATGTTTCAATAGTCAGTATTTAAAATTTATGATTCAAAAATGTTTTGCTAAGATAAATGTCCTTGAACTCACAGTACATGTCATCAACCATGATACTTACATGCTATGGCTGAGTTTGAACAGTAGTTTTAGCATTCTTCATCACTAGAAAATTTCCAGTATTTCCTCCATTTTCTTAAGTCATACATGGAAATATTTAATAATAATATCGCTTGATCAATAAGCCAACATGATTTTAAGAGTGGTTATTAAATACTAGTATTCTATGCTTCAACAATTTCTATTTCATGGAGAAAGCAAAATGTTTAAGCAACTTTCCTTAGAGATGTGAAGAAAATTTAGTTCATCATTTAAATGACGTTCAGGTAAAAATTGGCCTAGGCGATAAACTTGTCTAAGTCCTTTCTCTTTTACTTGAAAGCCATTGACGAGGGTAAACGAGGTCTAATACATGGTAATGGAAATAGAACTGACTCTGGGTGGTGAACACACAGTGTGAGATATAGATAATGTATTACAGAAATGTACACCTGAAATCTATGTAACTTTACTAACAATCGTTGCCCCAATAAACTTTAATTTAAAGGAAAAAAAAAAAAAAGAAAGCCATTGAGTAGACACCAGAGCAGAGGTTAAATGACTTGTTAATGGTCACATGCTGCCATACATGAGAATGAGGAATCTGATTCCATCCTCTAAAATATCCACCCAGAACTTTATACTTAGCATGCCATTTACAGGTTCTTAAAGTCATTTAAATCTTATTGCAAATAGAATCTCAACCACTACTTTCTGGAATTTTCTTTGTTCCCTTTGAGAAGTGTCAGAATTGTCCTTTCCTTTGTTTTCAACAAAACAGTGAAAATAATTTCACATATGTCTTTTCGTTATGTAATCTGTTTAGAATAACTTTTTTTTACAGATATTAATTAAAATGTTTATTGAGACCCTCCAGGTTACCCCAGTATGTATGGCAGCCCTGATTGTCCTTATTCTATTAAGCCAAACAATGCAGTTAAAAGGAAAATAAAATTTTAAAACTGTTTGATATAATGTATCCTCTAAATTCAAACTTATATTTTCTCAAAGGATATTCTTAATATTAAATAAAATTATATATAATCAGATGCTGAAAAAAGTTAAGTTCACTTCTTTCTTTTCTTGTTTTGTAGAAAAATCTGGTACAGTAAATATTATCCCAAATACATTCATCTTGGATATAAAGTCAAATAGACTATTGTAGTTTATTTGAAGCGACAATCTCCATAAAATAAAAAGTGTTAATATTAAATTTATTTGCATACATGACTTCTACTGAAATCCAAGTTAATTACTCACATTTAAAAAATAAGACTGAGGGTATGAACTATGATTTCATGTAAAATAAATATTGATATTTATATCCTGTGATTGCAAGTGAAATGTATTTTGAATGCTGTGCTACCCCAAATGATTATATTTTGGACCAAATTGAGTGTGTATGTGTATGTGTGTGTGTATGAGCACTTCTTGTATTGGTTATCTATGGCTGTGTAACAAATTGCCACAAAACCTAATGACAAAGCAACACACACGCACGCAGTATCTAATATTTTCCTTCTGTTTGTTAGAAATCAGGACAGTGCTTAGCTGCGTCCTTTGCTTTACAGTCACTCACAAGGCTGCAGTAAATGAGGGCTCAGTCTGTGCACTCATATGAAGCATTGACTGGAGGAGAATGTGCTTCCAGCTTTTTCGGTAGTTGTTGGCAGCATTCAGCTCTTCAGAGGTCTTTGCCACAGGGACTTCTCCAAAGAGGCAGTCAAAAGCCAGTAAGAAAGAGAGAGTCTTCCAGCAAAACAGAAGTCATAATCTCTTGTAATCTAATCACAGAAGAGGAATTTAGTTACCTTTATTCAATTGGTTAGATTTCATTAGATCTGGTCCACACACAAAGAGAGGGAATTTCACAATGGCATGGATACTAGGAGGTGGGGATCCTTGAGAAATATATTCGAAAACTGCCTAAGATACTTCTTTAAAGTGATACTTTAAACATTTACTTGGTGTCCAAAAAGTTAACTGAAGGCTTAAGAATGTGTGTTAGGTCAAAGAAATGATGTACGAAATGGAAGCATAATCTAGAAAATATATGTCACTGAGATAAATAAGCAGCTAAGATATTTATGACTTAATTCAGACTCATATGAAGTAAAAACTATATAAATCTAATAAATAGTATAAGATTTAATTGTGATGCTTGAGGATCTGTTGGAGTTTATACACTAAGGAACTTTTTTAAAGTATATAGGTTTCTAAAAATGTATTGGGGTGACGTTGGTTAATAAAATTATATAGATTTCCAGTATACAGTTCTATTATACATCATCTGTGTATTGCATTGTGTATTCACCACTCAGAGTCAGTTCTTCTTCCATCACTATGTATTTGACGCCCTTTATCCTCTTCTGTCTCCCTCCTCACTTACCCTCTGGTAACCAATAAACTGTTGTCTGTGTCTATGAATTTTTGCTTGTTTGTTTGTCTTGTTCACTTGTTGCTTTCACTTGTGCATAGGATATAAAATTGAGAGGTTTTTTAAAATTGATTTTGGTTTTAATTTTTTTCTGATTGCTGTAAATCTTTGCATTTATCTATATCCAAGTGTACATGCTCTGATACGTTTTTTTTGGTTCCTATTTTGGCTCCTCTATCCACTAGTTATACGTCTTAGACAAATCATTTAATTTTCTTTACCTCAGTTTCCTCATTCTTAAGTTAGAAAGATGTTTTAAAAATAATGCATAAAATATATATTCAGTAAATGATAACTATGATGGTATCTTTTTCCCATACTTCAGATAATTCTCATAGATGATGAACTGACTCATTTATATATTCATCCAATTAATAGAAAAGATTTATTAAATGCTGACATAGTACATTCGTTACTGATGTGCTGTTATGTGCTGTGGACACTGAAGATAACTTAACGTTAACCTTTTTAATGTTATGGCGATTGCCATTCTAGAGGCAGAAACAAAATGCTATAGGAGCACAAAAAGGGGCACCTGACTTACCCTAGTGGCTTAGCAAAGGTGAATAAAACTCCTGAATCATAACTAAAACGATGAGGAGTCCACGGAATGAGGGGAAAATGGTATTTCTGGTAGATAAAATGGCACATGAAGGTATCAATATATGGGATCCGTTCAGAGATGTACGATTCATTTAGGAAAAGTAAATTGCTTCTTATAGCTGATGAATAAGTACTTGTGGAGACCCCATCGCAGGTAAGTTTAGAAAGATAGGAGAAATGGGACTCAGGAAAGGCTTTATGTCCTTAGCAAGGGGTTGTATATTTTAAAAATGAAATATTTCATATTTTCAAAATGAAAAAAAAAGACAAATATAGGGGAAAAGTGTGAGTTTTTTTTTTTTTTCAGAAGCAAGGTAATTACATTACTATGTTTGATTAATTCAAAATAATACCTGAAATATTATACATTGTGTCTAAGAGAATATTTTCCAATGCTAAAAAAATATTAAACTACTCTGAACTGGACTCGGCTGTACTTAGCCTGACCTCTATATATCTCAAGTAGATGTTTTAGCTAAAATAAGAGGTCAGTTTATAGGACTGGATATAGGAAATGATTGATATGAGGTACTTGCAACCTTATACAACTTTTTAATATATGTTCAGTTAATATTCAGTCTATGGAAAAATGAAGAGTGATAAAAAGAGATTTAAAGACAAATTCCATATGTTAAATTTATTTCAAGTATTATATAGCTTTATTAGCAACCTAAAGTAATAAATGAATGAAAGAAAATCCAAACTATAGCCTTAGCAATGAAGGATAACCTAATAGGAATTGGAAAATAGAGAATTCCATTTATAGTTAAGTGACAAATAAGTAGATATATGAAAATTATCACTTTTGTAATGAAGTCAAAGTCAAAGCTTTACAATAAGTACAGCCTCTACATGAAATGGAGAGGGCATTCAGCAGTATGTGGGTTTCAGTGAATTAGATGCTCAATTTAGTAAATTTTGTCATATGTACATTATACCTCAATAAATTTGTTTTCAAATGTTTTAAAAATAAATACAACTAGTGCACATCTGTCTTCCCTTCACCCCTCAAGATGAAGGAAAAATAATTTCATCAGGTAGCTGAAAACTTTTAAAAAATGTGAGAGGTTTTTCTTAACCAATCAATATAGGATTCTGGGATCTTTGAATCTTGGAAACTGGAGAGAAATATAGAAAGAGATAGAGAGATACTTAGGTAAATAGATACATGGTATGACAGAAAATAGATAGATAGAGAGATAGATGATAGATAGGGAATTTAGAGTGACTCATTTACCTTTTTCTGATATCAATTTTAGTTCATAAATTTGTACATTCTTCATTCTGTGTTTTAACTACCCAGTTTTTCTACTTTTTATCTATTATTCTTCTGGTGTGTTACACTTCACTTTCTCTTTTATGCAAGGGAGTTAAAGGTCTTCTAAGATAATAATTCCACCTAAAATATACTGTTTTTAAGCAAAATTTGTATACGCAGAGTGTGATATATAAGTGAGAACCAAGAAAATACAGTATCGTTGCAAACTATTTAAGTTGAATTCATGGTGAAATTGCTGTCTATTATGTCATAGACACCTTGTCAAAAAAGATTGATTCAGTACTAAAGCAATAAAGTTTATATATAAATTTGAAACACTCTCTCTTCCTTCCAAAATTAATGTCTCAAAGGACAAACTAAACAAAGATGGCTTAGGAAATATTATGACATTTTGTATTAGGATAAATTCATGTTTACACAAAAGTAAATCAAACTAAAATGAGAAGATTTTATTCTGAGAAGCTACTTGATGATAAAATAAAATTTTAAATATGGTAAATTTCCAGTTAAGGTAGATAATTCATTGTCAATCATGGTCTAAACAGCCAACATTTAAAAACAAGTATTTAAAAAATTAGTGATCCATCGTTTCCATTATAGGTCTGTAGATATTTGGTACCAACAATACTGAAGTAATCACTAACTATGGACAGTAAAGCTAAGTCTATTTATGAAATAGTTTTGTTGTCTTCATAAAACCTACAACTACTGAGATGATTTCAAAAGGTTCTAGAGTAACAAAAGCGATAAAATTCAAATGTGAGCAACCAACATTAATCCTAATATCCCCTGAATCATATAGTTATATAAAAGGTGAGGGAACAGATTCAGAAGAAAAACTCTTATTTGCATCTTTTACATCCTCTCTTTAGATCTTCCACTAATGGGATACATGAGTATTATAAACCACAGCCTCTGGGCGACTTAAATTTCTCAACTGAAAATCAGGGTAATGTTTCTACTACAATCTCAGCAGACTAATAGGATAAATTCAGAATAAAAGTTATATAACAAATGCAATTGTTCATGTAACATATTAACCTAAATATCGGTATAGGTCATAAGAACAATACATTTCAAAGGGGAATTTAGCTTATATTCAACTTCCCTGGAGCTATAATGAGCTTTGAATTCAATGTTAGGTTCCGATTTCCTTAAATAGAAAAAGTTCTAAGTAAAATCAATGTGAGCTTTATAATAGAATGCTTTTATTATGTACTCCTAGGCCAACGAGGAGATGGGGCTAATTTCCTGGTATATTTTATTGAATGCACTAGAATAATAAATGCCCACCATGAGATTGAAAAATCCACTTAGAGCCTCTTCGTCAAAGGCCAGAGGAATAGAAAGCAAAATTTTCCAGACATAACCACCCCTAAATAAACCTTGCAGTAATTAGGAACCAGTGATGAGAACATTTCATTGGAGAATAAGGGTAAAGCCAGGAAGTACTTATAAACTTGCCCTGAATTTTAACCAATACTTTATGCAAAGAATTTAATGCTTATCAGAGTGTATTTTCCCATTTATGTTAAATCCTTCAATTCACATATTTAGAATGTGACACATAATATTTTTACATACTGCCACCTAACAAAATAATTTAATATATTTTTATGAATATGGTGAGTAAAAAATTTGTGCTAAATAAATATATTTGACAGAATTGCAGCATTCTTTGACTGCTAGTAATTTTGGCAAAAGGAAAAATATAACACTATTTTTAATATTTTGTAAGCCTTCTTTTGTTGTTGTGTAATCTTTGCATTTCTCCAAACTCACACTATGTTGATATCATTGATAATATGTTTTTTGCCTTAATTCAAATCAAGTTTAAAGAAGGCAATATTTTTTTTAAAAAATTGACTTAGAAAGAATTGTGAGTACTTATGTGGCAGATAGTTATTTGGGGCTTCCAAGGGTCCCTTCCAGAAAGCACTCACTACTCAACTGCAGGAGAGTGGTTAGCTGATAGACTCCAACAGTCTGCACCCTCTGCCTCAGTTTCCCAGTATATGGGTTTCTTTTCTAGGGGGCCCCCATCCAATGCCTAGCCTTTTACCTGACATGGTGTTCCTCTAATGAATGATTTTTGCTTCAGGGCTCCCTTTTATGCTGGCATGTCTACATTGATTCCTTAGAGGTGGATAAAAGAAACAAAAGAGAAAAAAAAACTGAGGTAAATTAACAGGCAAATCAAATGACATGTGAGAGTCAGAGGGCCTCTTTAGTGGCTTACAAGAAACTCATTTCAAACATACCAACAGAAATGATAGCTGAAGGTGAACAAAATTTGGAAAGAATAAATAGACAGGTAGATGATAAGTCCCATTTAAGACACTGACACCAAGTCCAGTGATGAGCACTGAAGTTTATCTTACTAGCATCCCCTTTCTAAATCTTCCAGCATGAAGAGTAGTTCACTCTGGAGGGGCTGCCTTTTAAATGTTCGTAGAAACGTGGATCTGTGTTATATAATTAAGGACTTGCTGCTCAGCTACAAGGAATATGTTTAGCTGACAGTCTTTAGCTCTTAGTTCTATCAGCATCTACTTTAACATTCAATGTGAGGCCAAGATCTTTCAGGGGCAACCTCTGGCCAATGACCAATCGATCTAGTCGTTGTCAGCCAAAGTCAAGCTCTTCTTAGGGTGGCAACCATGCAATGGCTGAGCAAGGAGGTGGTGTAACTGCATAGCCATTCCACCCACCACAGAACTTCTCTAACAGGCTCTTTTCTTTATAGCTCACAGTTGTGTTGGTAGAGACCCTGGTTGGTCTATATCTTGGTCTGACAGTCCCTCTATCTAGTCATGATGCCTTCTCTTTCTCTTTGAACAAGTTACTCCTCAATACACCTTTTGCTCAATACACAATTTTCAATATTTCCTGCAGAGAGTTTTGATGGTATTTATTCATTCATTTTTTTCCTACAAATTTTAAATATATATTTTTTAATTAGTTTCAGGTGTACAAAACAATGTAATAGTTAGACATTTATACCCCTCACAAAGTGATAACCCCCTTTCCCCAGACTACTCCCTCTGACATCGTATATAGCTGTTACAATTCCACTGACTCTATTCCCTATGCTGTACTCCACATCCTGTGACTATATATATATATATATATATATATATATATATAAAATTATAGTTGACATTCAGCATTATTCAGTTTTAGCTCCAGGTATATACCACAGTGATCAGGCATCTACACTATCCATGAAGTGGTCTCCCTAATAAGACAAGTGTCCATTGGATATCCTACAAAATCTTTACAACATTATTGATTATATTCCCCAAACTGTTTTTCGTATCCCTGTGGCAATTTTGTGGTTACCAATTTGTGCTTTCTAATCCCCTCACCTTCTTTATTTATTTATTTTATTTTTTTAAAGATTTTATTGGGGAAGGGGAACAGGACTTTATTGGGGAACAGTGTGTACTTCCAGGACTTTTTTTTCCAAGTCAAGTTGTTGTCCTTTCAATCTTAGTTGTGGAGGGTGCCGTTCAGCTTCAAGTTGTTGTCCTTTCAGTCTTAGTTGTGGAGGGCGCAGCTCAGCTCCAGGTCCAGTTGCCGTTGCTAGTTGCAGGGGGCACAGCCCACCTCTCTTGCGGGACTCGGGGAATTGCACTGACAACCTTGTCGGTTGAGAGCCCATTGGCCCATGTAGGAATCAAACCGGTAGCCTTCGGAGTTAGGAACATGGAGCTCTAACTGCCTGAGCCACCGGGCCGTCCCCTCCCCTCACCTTCTTTAAATATAGTTTGTCACAGTCCAAAGCATGGAGCTAGATTCTGTCCATGGCAGTATGTTGGATACACTGGTTATTCTCATAAGAATACTGCCTTTAAGAAATTGACAATAATACGAATGATAAGACAGATTCATAAATAAAAAGGTGGTAGTTATTGTCATTAAACATTTAGGAAAAAAATTACTGTGAGTATTCAGATAGGCAAGTCATTGTTTTCTTTTGGGGAGAAAGAGCAGACATGATATAGGACATGGCACCTGATCTAGGCCAGAAAGAAGGAAAAAGATATGGTCTGTGGAAGTTAGGACAGGATCAATGTGAGCTGAAGATGTAAGTGTGGCTTCTCTCTTTTCATATATCTAGACACATAAAATTAAATATAATTGTTTGTGATTTTATCTTTTGGCAATAAGTCCAGCTAAGGATAAACCAAAATATGGTAGGAACATACTTTGGAGTAATCAGCAAGTAATCTCCACCAGACATTAAAAGAACGATAAGGAAAAGTTGTTAAAAAGGATTACCTCTGGGTTAGATAGTATATGGTTTGGAAGTAGTAAAATATTTACTTTTAATTACAACTTATAGAAAATACTGTGCAAAATATTCAATAGCTATTATGTACAATACGGCTATATAATGACAGAATAGCACTAGTAATACAGCTTTCTAGAGTAAAAGCTGTATAAAACAAAATAATCAGCAAAACTATCTTTTAAAATTACATATATGTTGTATATATACTTATATATGTATCAATATAAGGAAAACATATATATATATATATATATATGACTTTTAGAATGAACGATATCAATGTCTCCTTTGTTTATTTGTTTTTTCTCAATTGTCCTAAAATATTGCACTGTTTACATATCAGTTAAAAATTGTCTCTGTTCTATAATTTAAGCTCACATAGCCTAATTATGTAATCTAATATAGAATGTAAGTTTATCTAAGAAGTTTATATAATCAAAGTTAATCATTTAAAAACCTAACGTTCATCTGCATGATTCAAATTTGGATGAAAGGATTCTAGGCAGCTAACATTGGAAGAATATTCTTGTTTTCGGCATAATACAGGGATTTTACAAATTCATAATAGTTTTGAAGCAATGATAGTAGTGAGTGGCTTTAAATTTATTGCTCAAAAAATCATTTAAATACAAATAATTTTAGTCTGTTTTTGGTATTATTGCATCGTTAACTCCATCATATCAAAATGGTAATAAATTCAAATATAAAAAAAGAAAAGATGAATTACTTGTGTTAGCGCTATATGAAACACTGGTTGACTAGATAGACTAGGGAGGAATACAGAATGACCTGGTGAGAAGCCATCTGTATTTTTATCCAACTCTTTAAAAGCATTTCTCCTGCTGTCATTATCATAGTGTTCAATAACAATGTAGCAGAAGCTTAATCACCAGGATATCATGGGTGTATTTCACGCCCTTTTGATATGCTTTTATTGCCACTTGAAACATTTCAGGGTTAATTGTCTTTATTAGGCATATTTCCATATCCACTTGTGATCCACAACATGGATTTTTACAAATGTCTGAAAAGCCATCAATATGTCAGTCTAAAACCAAATCGTATGTGCTAAAACACAAGAAATGTAGAGTATTGAAATGAATGTGGCTCCCAATATCAACAGGCATGTGCAAATTCATCTGATTGTGTTTATATATTATTTAACTGCTAGAAGCTTTATGTAAAATTATTGAATTATTTTACAATATAAGTCCAATATGTATTTTAAAAGTTTTACATATTACAAGTTTATTATAATGAACTTTAATAATAATTCATTTTTTGCCAATTTTCTCCCATTTATCCAATTAATTGTGGATTTAAATCATTACATACTCATTTTTTATGCCATTCATTACTACATGATGTGTGTTAAAATATTTCATGAAACTGTACAGATCTTCTAATTCTGCCAAGTTTAGCTGTACACATTGTGGGCTACTTTATGAATAACAGACGAGTTTAGAATTGTCTTATCTCCCTGGTGAGAGATCTTCTGTTATTGTGTAAAGATCTTTTTTTTTTAATCACAATATTGTGTAAAGATCTTTTTTTTTAATCACAAATAATGCAAATATATTCTGGATAGATACAAATATAGATAAAGATACTAATATTACTATAAATCAGCAATACAACATTGTATGGGTAGACTTCATTATTTTACTGGAATAACTTTTCATTTTTCACTTTTAAAGTTTCTGAGCACTTATATTTTAATTGTGTCATTGTAAACAGTTCATTTTTGTTATTTCTAATTTTTCTCATGTACAAATATGTCACGTACGTGGCAGTCACTACAGCTAATTTTTATATAAGGTCCAAGAGGACAGTGCTATCTTGTTTTCTCATGTAATCACTCAGTTGACACAAATTTGCAGACATCGAGGGACCCATCATTTCAGGTCATGCTCTTTCAGACTGAAGGAGTATGACTTCCATAATGTAACAAGTTGTCGTGATTACCTTATTGCATCATTATTTATTCCAAGTAGAAAGTATATAACAGATAACTTTACTTTCAGGTAATTTAAAGTTTTGACATAAATACTCTTGTGATTACTTCTGTGGGACAAAAGTGCCGCATCTACAAGACAAAAGTATACCTAAAGATTGAAAGGCTTCCCATTAAAACATATAGGGAAAAATGATATTTATAATATTATTGCAATAATAATATTACTTCCGTTTACTATTTCATGTGTGCCCAGTACTGTGCTAACCACTTTATATTCAGAACACAAAACTAGTATAAATGGGACATAGAAGACATTGGATTCCAAACTCTATTACTCTTGATGCTAAAGGCAGTGCATGCCACAATATAAAATTAATAGTGCAGGAGAAACACATTTCTTGGTAGCTGCAGCTGCCACGTACCACTGCGAGCCCTATCCAGCAGTCTCTTCCGTCAGGCGTCTGGAAACGCAAAGAAGGCTCAATATGTGCAGGCCACATGGGCTCCTTGTTACGAGCCGGGAGCCAGGCTGCAGGGCATTCTCATCACTTGAGCCTTAACGAGCACCAAAGACACAGAGGAAGCCTGCATCCTGCTCAATGAATGGGACCACCACTTGTTTTGTCCCAAAAAGTTTACAGACAAGGATGAGCAGCCCCCTGAGAGTGAGGAAGGTGATGATGCAGAGTCTGCCCTGAAGAAAGAAGTTGGTGACATTAAGGCATCTACGGAGATGAGGCTAAGAAGATTCCAGTCAGTGGAGATTGGAGCAAATGATGGAGTCTTCATCAGGACACTTGGCATCGAATCTGAGAAATTGTTACATCATATTCTTCCAGGATATGTACAAAACCAAGAAGAAGAAGACTCGGGTTATTCTACCGATGATACCCATGTCAGGCACATGCAAAGCTTTCTTAGAAGATACGAAAAAATATGCAAAACTTTTTCTGGAACCCTCGTTTAAAGCTCAAATAAAGGGACATTTCAGATTGTATACAAATCGGGAAATAACAGTCACAAGAATAGAGAACAAGTTATCAAAGAATTGGCAGGGATAGTAGAAAGGCTCAATTCAGAAAACAAAGTGGACCTTACCAAGCTACAGTACACAGTGGTAGTAGAAATCATTAAAGCTGTCTGCTGCCCGAATGTTGTGAAAAATTACATGTTGTTCAGAAAATACAATCTCCGGGAGGTGCTAAGGAGCCACCACAGCTTCATCCAGAGTGGGCAGCGAAGGCAGGAGATAAGAAAGAAGCTAAATTGGAATCTGGTGACAGGTCACATGAAGATGACCCCACAGAAGAAAAAAAGTAACCAGCAAGTAGTACCAAAGATTAGTGAGGGTCTAGGGCAGACAAAACCAGCATCTGAGACACCGGAGGTGAATGAGGGAGGATCTAAACCTGAACTTGCAGGTTAAGTCATAGAAGGATCTGAGTCCAATGAAAATGACCTCTCATAGGAAAAAATAAGTAAATAAATAATAATAATAATAATAATTTCCAATTGGACGTGAGTTTCTCAACTGGCATTCTGTGAGCTCTTGCTTGGATTCCATATAAAATTATGACTGAAAAGACTGTCTTTGAACTCTTTGTGCTGCATAATACTGTACTCACAGGGCAAAACAGTGACTGGGGAGCCCTGTTTAACAGTTTTGTTAGAGATCTTTCCAGCCCTGTCTGGCAGTGTGCAGAAGGCCCACATTGCACCTGGTTGAGCTAGGAGAGGCTGTGGCTAATTGGTGAACACCCACAGAGGGGAGTGTGAGGTATGGTGTTGGCCTCTCCCTCATGACTACCTTCCGCAGCCTCTCCTTCTGCATTGCCAGCTGACTTACGGGAGCCCACAAGCTCTGGGAAATATAAACTTAGGGGGAAATTTTCATTCTAAGGAATGGATTTTTTTGTGTTGCAACTCAGTTGTCCCCTGCCACTTTGTTGTAAACATTACATAAACATGGAGCACATAGGTTAGACATATTAATACATTGTTTTGTGAAGTTTTGGTACTTTTCGTGATTTCTTATTTAGCTATTATGCCCATTTTTGTATTTTATTAACATTTGTTTTTTACAAATACATTTTATGGTCCAGTGCTGTGATTTTTTATGGCAAGGTTTGAGATAGAAGAGGACCATTCTAGGCATACGTAGAACTACAGCTATTTCTGATAAGGTAGTGATAAAGAATTAGTCTTCAAGTTACTCGGCATATTAGTGCAACAAGGGATGCAAAGAAATTCTTTCTGTACATTAAAACTATTTTTCAATAGTTTTATAGGGACTCATAATCCAGGCTGTCCCATTCCATTGTATATTGTCTGTGGAATGCAATTTACAAACAGCATTTGCTCCAGCAGTTGTAAATATAAATCATAGCCATTTGATCAGTAAAAATGTTGATTGTTTTAAATAGCTTTTGGAATATCAAAACAATAAAGCTTTCGTTAAAAGTATCACATTCAGTGAAAAGGTTTAGGAAGCAAATTATCAAGTAGCAGAACTTACTCCAGAAAAGAAAATTTCACATAGTCGGTAAGAATCTAATAATACCAACATTAAAATGCAAGTACAAGAAGAACAAGAAATTGAAGACTTTACTCCAATTTAATAAATTGCCTTATGTTACATGACGCTAAAGAGGTTTTGCGTAATTAACTGAAAAACAGCAGTTTTTCTATCTGGGGTTGACAAGTTGACAGATTTCAAGAATGTTTGACATACAGTAGCATTTGCAAGATTTGTACGTGATGATGGACTTCAATAAAACTTTTCTGCTGCTAGCAGCCTCCCAAAACAAAGGCCAATAGAAATTTAATGGGTCGTCATATCTGGAAACCAAAGGTCTGTCTGTACTCTTGGTGCCCCATCAGTGGTTGGCTTCATGAGACAAGTTTTGCTTCATTTTAAAAAAAGAAAAAAACTGATGTGTTGCAGCACACTGCTTTCTTTACAGAGAGGTGCTGATATATATGTGTCTGTGTGTGTGTGTGTATACATATAATGCTATATATGCTGTATATTATATATATATATAAAATATATATAATATATTCTGCTTAATATATTATATATAATATATATATTATATATATATTATATATATTAAGCTTAATATATTAAGCTTCTGCTTAATATATCATATATATAATATATATGTGTGTGTGTGTATATATATATACACACATATTTATGTGTGTGTGTATATATATATATATAAAATGTTGATACAAACAAATTTTGTGGTCCAGCACCTCTCTGTGAAGAAAGCAGTGTGCTATAACACGTCAGGATTTTCTCTTATTAAAATGAGGCAAAACTTGTCTCATGAAGCCAACCATATATATGCACAGTGGTAACTTGGTTTTAGAACATATTCCTTTCTGGAAGACTGTTCGAGTTCTGAAAGTTTTGAAAAGCACGACACAGTTTCTCCCTAGAAAGTAATGCAAAATGGATTAATCCGTTCCAGACCTTTAAAATCAATCCCTAAAACTGCAAATTTAGCATGAATTTTACTATCTAATGATACTATAGATCCATAAAATTTATGGCGTTTGTAAACAGAAATGTTCATCAATGGAGACTTTCGAAAACCAAGGTACCACTTATTATATATATATACGTGTATATATATTACATATATATACACGTATATATATATATATATGTGTGTGTGTATATATATATATCTCCTTCTGGATGAAATGAAGAAAGTTCTGGGTAATGCTACAAAAATGGTTAACTTTAGTAAAGACCCATTTATGCAAGAATATTTTTAAAAACCACAAAACTAAAGCCTAAACAAAAAGCACAAAAGTCTTCTACATACAGAAACCCATTGGCTTATCAAAGGAAGAGTTCTCAAGATGATATCTGAGTTGATAGGGAAATTTCCAGGGTACTTACAAGATAATGCTATGCCAGATTTTACTGAATGCTCTGAAGATGAAGAATGGCTCAGAAACTAGTCTATTTAGTACACAGTTTTCATTGGGTGAACAAATGAATGAGTTTGCAAGGTCCTGGGGAAAATGTTTTTTCTCAAAAATGACAAGATTCTTAGATTATAAAGTAATGGACTCTGGAACAATCACATTGCCTAAGGAACTCTTGAAATGTTTCTACAGCTACTTCTGCTTGAGAATGAAGAAATATAATAACAAGTCTCAAGCCACTAAAACTGCTTGAAGAACTGCAAAACCAAATTAAATAACATTTCCCCTCCTTTTCCTAACTCGTGTGTATGACTGGGAGAGGAACCCCTTCTCTAAATCATCTCAGCCTGAGAATCTGTCTGAGAGAAAAGAACGAACTCTTAGCCCTAGTCTCACAGTTCTGGATTTCTGTGAAATAAAGGTATCCTTCAATTTGTGCTCACACTCACATACCATGAGGGATTCCTTAATTTTAAAGTTTTTTCAAGAGTTCCTCCAGGGCAAAACTACTGAAAAAAGCTGGAAGAGCAAAGGAGATTGCAAAATAAAATGTCCAGATTGAAAATATTAAGGGGCTGTGAAATTAGCTTTTGGAGATGGGTTTATTCTTAAATTTTGAAAATTTTGAAAGTAACATAAATGTGAAATCTTCCCTCACAAATGGTTCTGTTTGTTTAATGGCTAATAAACATGTGGATATATTTTTATCATCCTAGCTAGGGGTACCACTTGGCAAACCAGTCAGGAAGGATTGCCAAGGACAAAGGAAGGATTGTGAGACAAAGAATAGGGCCTTGCTACTGCAGATGAGGTTGGAGCTTCCTTATATATCTTTACTTGTTTAGAATGTTACTCTCAATTGGCTGACGTCATCTTGAAACAATGGTAGGAGCATTGTAAGTATCTTTTTGGGGGAACACAGGATAGGATTTGGTACCTTCATATTTACTCCAAGACAATACTTTTATTTCTGTAGTTCAAGATTCTGGGACTCTGGGAATAAAATTCCCCACTTGCTTACAGAACATACATATAACTGTGGAACGGGGTTCCATTTACTTAGTGAAGGCTGCTATTGTATAGAAAGTTGGGGTTTTGTAGTTTGTTTTAATCCCTTTTTGTGTTTATTTGACTTTGGTAGGACCTGAGTGTGGCAAGAGCTATTTTTCCCTCGCTATAAAGTACTGTATTCTGTTGGAGTCTGAATTAATTCATTGAAGGATTTGTTTTCAGGTTTACCAAATGTTTATATCACTGACATTTGAGCATGTTATTTTATAAATGAGATTCCAGGGTTAGAATTGAATGCTTTTTTTTTTCTTTTTAACTTTTATTTTTAAAAAATTACGTCAGTTTAGAAAAGTCCACCTCAGTTTCTGGTTCAGTAAACTTGTTTTGCTTTACAGAGGAAAGAGTGTTAAACTTGGTATCTTAAAACATGTTTCTCTACGGTTAAACATGGTTTCTAAATATTATTTTTACTTGTATTTTGCTTCTGGTATGGTCAAATATTGAGCTTCTTTTTCGTAGTTCCTGATTTTTGCAGAAAAATCAAAATAAATTTGTTCCATTAAAAAAAAAAAGTAGTAGTACAAGGAAACTTAAATCATATTCCTTTCTACTTAAACACTCTTTTTCTAAATATGTGTAAGTTTCCATTATTGTTTTTATTTGCCTTTTTGTTTACTTTCAAGTCATTGATTCCCTGGTTCTAATTGTCAGACAGACCCCCACGTCTATGTTCATCCATACCAACTTGACTTACTCCTGCTGTATTATTCTTAAACTCACCCTGCTCACAATCTGATTTCATGCTACCTTATTTCCCTTTGGCTTCTTGATTAAAACTTTAAATTTACTTTGTACATGTGTTGTTTAATCCTAGTTTACCACAACTGGAATTTCTAGTTGTGGTTCAAGATGATTACCTTGTAAAGATTGGGTTTCCCTTTCTCTACTTTCAGTGTCCAAATTTTGGTCCTGAAATATATGAATCTTGCAATTATATTGAAGACCCTATATAAATTGTTCCTAACTTACATTTTCTTATTTATCATGTAGCTTTCCATACCACCACTTTGATCCATGGTAAATACAACATCTAGGTCTTTGCTCTTTTTTGCTTAAGCTTTTTATTTTATTAAATTACAATTATACGATTCATACTGAGGGATGGTTACGGAATTTGTAAAAGATTTGGAGATTTCCTATAAGCAAGGGTAGAAATTCAAGTGTGCAGAAGACAAAAGTTTATTCCTAAGGCAATGGAACGGTTCCTGTGGCTTTTTAATTAAGGAAAGTAATACAAAATGATTTTGTGAGAATTATTCTGAAAATTGTACTCACAATATTGATCAAGAAGAAAGAGCAGGACAGAGGAATAAAGTTGGAATCTACTTTAATAAACTTAATGTATGAAGTGGCAGAGTTCTGAGCTAAATTTGTAGCACTAGGTATTAAGAGGCAGAAATAATTGTGGTTGATAATAATAAAAAGAGAATAATTTGGTTCATAATATTTTATTTGCTTTGTGAGATAAAGAAGAGGTAATGATTAAGGACTGTTTAAAGTTTCTTTGAGTAACTGACCAAAATGTGTTGCATTTGGAATATCAGAAGGATAGGCATAGTTGGAGAGTGGACGATAAGTTCTATATTAGATCTATTATACTTAAAGGTACTGGAAAAATGTTTACATGAAAATGTCTTGCAGCCAGTTGAAAATGAAGTAGAAGTTTAGGTGAGAAGTCAAATTTAAAGATATAAGTTTTAACATTCATCCCCATGGGCATAATAGTAAATATTGTAAGACTGAGTGGATCTCTTGTAGAGAAAAGAGATGGTCAGATATACAAACCTGGGAAATGCTCATACAATACAGAGAGTTGGAGGCAAGAAAGGACAGAGTGAAGGCAATGCCTGCCACAATGAGTTATTTTGACCTGTCTTTTATTTAATTGTGGAGACTTTGAGCACATTAGTTAAATTCTTAAATATATATAATATAATATAATATTATATGTATATATGGTATAGTATATATATATATTTAATAATTTATATATATATATATATATGATTGTATTATATATATGGCTTGCACATTGTCATAGACATTTAAGACACTTTGGCTGAAATAAAGTTAAGGTTTCAAAGAGAGTTAGAAATAGAAACAAGACAAGTGAATTAGGGGAAGGCAATTTCTGGACTGGAAGCCTTCATTGAAATTCTGGCAGGGAGGATGCTAAGAAAATTAACAGAGAAAATATTGAATATGGCTATTATTATATCATTAATTACTTCTGAGATCAGAGTAAACATATTCAAATGAAGCAAAATATTAAAATCGTATTCCTAGAATTTACATCTGTAGCTCCCAAAACTTCTCTTATCTATGGTAAATTTTACTATTTTGATATGAGATATAAGTGTTATTAATCTTTTGTCCTCATTTGATTAATAGAGAAACTGAGGCAGAGAGTCAAGAGACATATTTTACAAATGTTGGATTAAAGGCCAGAATTTTAAATATGGCATACTTTTCCTTGGATATCAATCTAAATACTCTGTATTGCCACTGAGACAAGCACTTTTTTCTTTATGATGTAATCATTTCATGCATGGAGTCAAATCATATATAAACAACAATCAATTCAAATTAAATCATTCCAATTTTAGATGTAAAACCTACCAAGGCATCCCATGTCACATAATTGTATAATTCACTGTAATTACATAATGCTCATATGGTGCTAAAAAATTGATAGCCTGACTTTAAAGCAAAATGACTTAAACCCATCTTAATTTAAAATGCAATGATCACATTACTAATAATAAGATTAGTGCTAAATTTTGGAATTGTATTCCCCAGGAAATTTATGAGTTTTCTGTTGAACAACTTTAACAACATTCAGAGGAAACACTAGGAGAAAATACATTAAAAAAATGCTTCTATATTTGTCAGTATTTCCTCATTAAAATTTCTTTCTTTCCAGTCTGTTGAGATTATAAATATATTTGATCACAAATAGCAGCAATCTCTTTTTAATTAGACTCATCATTAGTGATTTATTGAGTAACAAAATAAGCCAGATTCTGGAGCTTTGATTACTTCTTAAGGAGTGAAATCTGGCATTCCAAAGGCTTTAGACTAAATCAAAGAAGACCAAGTTCCTGCTATTCTAATGTTCCATATATTCCAACTAGAGTCAGAAGGGACTTGCTAATTGACTTATAACCCTAAAACTTCAAGGTAACAGTTGTGACAACTTTTGTTGGCCCACAATATATTTAAAATAGGCTTTTAATAAAACAGTCTGAAATTATTGCTTTTTAATGCTGAACATAAGGAATTTATTCAAAGAAAAATTGTCCACAAGATAAACGCTTGGAAACAAGGCATCCAGCTTCTATAAGACTTACCATATGACCCAGCAATCCCTCTTCTGGGTATCTACCAAAAATTCTGATAACATGTATCCGTAGAGATATATGTACCCCTTTGTTCATTGCTGCATTAGTCACAGTGGCCAAGACATGGATTCAGCTGAAGTGTCCTTTGATAGGATTGGATAAAGAAGATGTGGCACATATATACAATGGAATATTACTCAGCCATAAGAAAAGATGAAATACTGCCATTTGCAACAACATGGATGGGATATAAAACTGAAAGCAACAAATGAAAAGACAAACAAACAAAAACTCATAGACACAAACAACAGTTTAGTGGTTACCAGAGGGTAAGGGGGAAGGAGGGTGGTAGAAGGAGAGGGAAAAGGGGGGTCAAATATATGGTGATAGAAGGAGAATTGACTTTAGGTGGTGAACATATGATGCAATATATAGATGATGTATTATAGAACTGTGCACTTGAAACCTATGCAATTTTACTAACCAATATCACTCCAATAAATTTAACATATATATATTTATATATATATATATAAATTATATATATATATTTAAAAATATATAAATGTATATATTTATATTTAATTATATATATGTGTGTGTGTGTGTGTGTGTGTGTGTGTGTGTGTATATAATATATTAAGTAAAAGCTTTGGCAAAGCAGGTTTGCTCACTGAGGAAAGTATGTATGGGGGATCAGACAAAGTGCAATACACAACCTACTGGGAAGCAATGTGCCAGCTGGGAATGAAACAAACAAAAAGGCAAGATTATTTAAGGAAACTTCCAGAAGCTTCCCACCAGCCTTAACTGATACTTTTTCCAAGATATTTTATGCTTTTGGCAGAGAAAACAAAAATATATTTTATTTTAAGATTACATTTAAATACATACTGAGAAAGAGTTATCTTCCTAGATTTAGTTTTTTTTATGGTATACGTCAAAACTTTAGTCACGTCTGGATTCACATATTTTTATCACCAAAAAATTTATGTGTTATCCACAAAAAATTTCATTTCTTGCAAATTGTCTGAGTTCAGTCTATGTCTCCAAATCTTACTTTTCTTATTGTTCCTAACTTTCAGTATAGAAAATTTCACACATGTAACAAAGTAGAGACACTATAATAATGAATCCTGATGGGTTCATTTTAATTTTGTATATTCCCCTATATCACCAACATTAACAGATTTTTTTTATAGGTAAATTTCAGATAGCACATTATTTCATCCATAAATATTTAGGTATATATCTCAAAAAATGACTATTTAAGATTATAACCACACATTAATAACAACAATTTAATTAATAAAATGTCCAGTAAGTTTTCAAATTACTGAAATTGTCTTTTACTTTTTTAACAATTTGTTTATACAAATCAGGGACAAATTAAGGCCCATGCATTACAATTTATTCACATTTTTTTAATCTATAGTTTTTTTTTTTTTTTTATTTCCACCTCTTCCCCTGATTCCCTCTGTCCGCCAAATTATTGTATTCTAACTATCTATTTAGTTGATTGTCCTGGGGGATTTCCTCAAACCTAAATTAACTTATTTCATCACTTTGGCTTTATTATTTAATATTTTCCTGGTCTTCTCTGATTCTATAAATCGGTAGTTAGAACTAGATATTCAATCAGATATGAGTTCAATTTTGTGGAAAGTTTATTTTATAAGAGTTATTGTGTATTTTCACTGGTATATGCATTAGGTCTAGTTTTACTTTATTTGAGTAGGCATTCATTTAGTTAGTTATGAGATGAAGTTTAAAATATATGAACTAAAATCTTCTTCATTATGAAGGTAAAATATGTACCATTAGCTCTCAAACAAATTTGTTAGGAAATTTACCCATTTTTTTGTCTTGTGATGCCCAAATTAAAAAAATGATTTCTAAATACATGGCAAAAATTAATAATAGTTGTAATCTGCTTCCCTCCAGAAGTTGTTTTTACAGTTCTTTATTTATCCTTTCTACTCCTGCAATTCTTTATGAAAACCTAAAAACCGTAATAAATCTAAGAGCTGTGGAAGGAAAGCAGACTGAGATGAAAGCATGAGGAGGAATGCATAATCTTAGATTTTAAGAGTATATCAAAATAACTAAGTTAATAAATTAATTGTCAATCATAATTTAAAGTCTAAAATTATATCTAATTTTTATTTTAATTTTTGTTCACAATATTTCATACAATTTCAAGAATCAAACAACCTGTAAGACTGTTATTTTTTCTTATAAAAAGTCATAGGTTAAGAAATTTTGAGTAACATGGCTTTATAACCTTTAGTTGAACTGAAATACTGTACTGAATTCTATGACAAAATATTTCCTATCTATTGGAGACTCTGTATGTATACAATGAAATATATATATATATATATATATATATATATATATATATATATATATATATTCCACAATATAATTCATTCACTGATTAAGAGGCAGATCAATCAGGAAATAGCTCTCATTGATTTACCAGCAATTTTGGATTATGTTTAGAACAATTGTGACACTGTTGGCACTCCTCCTAATATAGCTCAATAAGGACACATACCACAGCAGTATTCTGTTCTATTGCAGTTATTGACCAAAACATAATTTTGAAAATTTCTATTCTCTTTCATAAGTGCATATTTCCTTCTTACAAATCTTGCATTAATGTCATTCATAGTTGCTAAAGGTTTATAATCCCTAAATATTTGTTAATGTGTGATATTGACACTCTGCCATGCAAAATCTTTGTCCTTTACAAAAATATAGAAAGTTCAATATAAACCTCAGGTTGTGCTTCTCAAACTGGAGAATGCAATGATTTGTCAAGGAGTGTCCAAAGCCAAAGAATAAACTGATGCATCTACATGCATACACGTGACGAAAGTGATTGCAAATTTGTGTGTGTGTGTGTTGTTGATGTTGCTGTTTGAAAATTTAAAATTAGGCAATGTTAGCACAGAAATATATTTGAAGTGAGAAGGAATAAATTGGCAAATCACAAGGAAAAGTTATTCTGTTTTCACCAGTGTCCTTAACTACTCATTCTTTGTCAAAACAATCATAGTGTCAAACTGTGCACTGTAATATTTCAAATATCATGTTTAAGGAACCAATTGTATAAGCTATGTTTAAGCTGTTTCTGAACTATATTGTTGGATGAGAGCAAGTAAACAAGACCACTTGGCTATGTTTAGATGTCTGTGAAGAAAGATAAACACCACAATATTTAATATTAAACTAATACTCATCCACATGTTACAATTTGGTTTGGTTTTCTGAATACAAACTATATTCTGGGTAGTATGTCTTGTATAACTAGGTTGTATAACTAGGTTGTAAGAATGGAAGAACGGTTCTTTGTTTGGCATGGGAAATGATAAAATCTGTGTAGTTAAACCATTCCATTAGAAGTTAAGTTTCTTCTAGACAGTACGCCCTAACTCATTTTATGAGACCAACATTACCCTGATACCAAAACCTGGCAGGTACAACACAAAAAAAAGAGAACTACAGGCCAGTATCTCTGATGAATACAGATGCAAAAATCCTAAACAAAATTCTAGCAAATCGAAAGCAACAATGCATTAGAAAGTTTATTCATCACAAACAAGTGGGGTTCATCCCAGGGGCACAAGGATGGTTCAACATATGCAAGTCCATCAATGTGATACATCACACAAGTAAAATAAAGGACACAAATCATATGATTATATCAATTGATGCAGAAAAAGCATTTGATGAGATACAATATCCATTTATGATTAAAACACTTAATAAAATAGGTATAGAAGAATATATATAATAAAGGCCATATATGACAAACCCTCAGCTAATCTCATAATTAATGGTGGAAAACCTGAAGCCCTTTGCTCTACGTTCAGGAACACGACAGGGCTGTCTCCTATCACCTCTGCTTTTCAACATAGTGTTGAAAGTCCTTGCCAGAGAAATCAGGCAAGAGAAAGAAACAAAAGGCATCCAAATTGGGAATGAAGAAGTTAAATTGTCATTCTTTGCAGATGACATGATGCTGTATATAGAAAACCCTAAAGACTCCACCAAAAAGCTATTAGAAACAATCAACGAATACAGTAATGTGGCCGGCTACAAAATCAGCATACAAAATTCCATTGCATTCCTATATACTAACAATGAAATCTCAGAAAAAGAAATTAAAAAGAAAATTCCTTTTGCAATTGCAGCAAAAAAAAATAAAATACCTAGGAATAAACTTAACCAAAGATGTGAAAGACCTGTATGCTGAAAACTACATGACATTTTTTTAAAAAATTGAAAAATACACAAAGAAATGGAAAAACATTCCGTGCTCACGGATTGGAAGAATCAACATAGTTAAAATGGCCATATTACCCAAAGCAATATACAGATTTAATGGAATCCCCATCAAAATCCCTGTGGCATTTTTTAAAGAAATAGAACAAAAAATCATTAGATTTATTTGGAATCACAAAAGATCCCGAATAGCCAAAACAATCTTAAGAAAAAAAGAACATTGCTGGAGGTATCACACTCCCTGACTTTAGCTTGTACTACAGGGCAACAATAATCAAAACAGCATGGTATTGGCAGAAAAACAGACATGTAGACCAATGGAATAGAATTGAGAACCCAGAAATAAACCCCCATAAATATGGACAGATAATTTTTTACAAAGAAGCAAAAAACATAGAATGGAAAAAAGACAGCTTCTTCAATAAATGATGCTGGGAGAATTGGAAAGCCACATGCAAAAGAATGAAACTGGACTGCTATCTGTCACCATGTATCAAAATTAATTCAAAATGGATCAAAGACTTAAGCATAAGACCTGAAACAATAAACTGCATAGAAGAAAAACATAGGTACTAAATTTATGGATCTTGGGTTCAAAGAACATTTCATGAATTTGACCCCAAAGGCAAGGGAAGTAAAAGCTAAAATAAATGAATGGGACTATATCAAACTTAAAAGCTTCTGCACAGCAAAAGAAACCATCGACAAAATAAAGAGGCATCCAACTGAATGGGAGAAAATTTTTGGAAACAGTGCCTCCGATTAGGGGCTAATATCAAAAATATACAAGGAACTCATGCAACTCAACAACAAAAAAACAAACAACCCAATTGAAAAACGGGCAGAAGACCTGAAGAGACATTTCTCCAAAGAGGACATACAAATGGCAAATAGACATGAACTAATAATGCTCAACATCACTAATCATCAGAGAAATGCACATTAAAAACCACAATGAGCTATCACCTCACCCCAGTTAGAATGGCTATCATCAACAGGACAAATAGTAACAAATGTTGGAGAGGCTGTGGAGAAAAAGGAACCCTCATACACTGTTGGTGGGAATGCAGACTGGTGCAGCCGCTATGGAAGGCAGTGTGGAGGTTCCTCAAAAAATTACGAATAGAATTACCATATGACCCAGCAATCCCTCTCCTGAGTATCTACCCCAAAAATATGAAAACATTTATACGTAAAGAGATGTGCTCCAATGTTCATTGCAGCTTTGTTTACGGTGGCCAAGACATAGAAACAACCAATATGTCCTTCAATAGATGAATGGATAAAGAAGTTGTGGTATATATACACAATGGAATACTATTTGGCGGTAAGAAAAGATGATATAGGACCATTTGTGACAACATGGATGGATCCTGAGAGTATAATGCTAAGTGAAATAAGTCAGACAGAAAAAGCAGAGAACCATATGATTTCACTGATATGTGGTATATAAACCAAAAACAACGAAAGAACAAGACAAATGAGAAACAAAAACTCATAGACACAGACAATAGTTTAGTGGTTACCAGAGTGTAAGCGGGGTGGGGGGTAGGAGATGAGGGTAACGGGGATCAAATATATGGTGATGGAAGGAGAACTGACTCTGAGTGGTGAACACACAATAGGATTTATAGATGATGTAATACAGAATTGTACACCTGAAATCTATGTAATTTCACTAACAATTGTCACCCAATAAATTTTAAAAATAATGATAATAAAATAAAAAAGAAGTTAAGTTTCTTCTTGGAAAACGTGTTTTAAGGAACTATTTTCTTGAGAGACCGAGCTATGAATGAGAGGTACTTTGACCTCATAGTAAGAAAATATACTTTTTTGAGATTTCCATCAAGAATAACTGAAAGTGTTCCCCATGCTAACTCTTCAGCATCATTCTGTGTATCTGTTCTTAAAAATTATCTTGATATAGATCAAAAAGGAGTGAGAAAAATACTTTCATTTGTGTCCACTTACATGGAAAGTCTGCAATATTTCTAAAATATCATGCCAATGTTACAAAATTTCCCAATTGTTGAACATGACCGAGTATTATTATTTTTTTTAATTTAATCAAACATCTAATATTTGTAGACATGACACAATAGCATTTTATCTAAACATAAAAGCAGAAAGGGAATTATTTTTTCAGGAGACTGAGTAATTTGACATATGTTCAGTTATGTTATGTTGTTTATTATATCACCCCAGAGTTAATAAAATGAAAATTTTCCCCAATTTTTAAGAGAAAAAGAAGAGCCCTTTTAGACTATTTCTTCAGAGTCCTGAAGAAGGATGTGGCTCCATCTATTCTACCTTTAGTGGCACACTCATGGAAATGTCTCTGAAGTCATCTCTACCATGGTTTATGTTTTTATGTAAGAAGTAGTTTTTCCTATGGAGAATACATAGTTCTCTGACATTATTACGCAGTACCTCTGAGAAGATTAATTTTGTGTCAACCTGATTGAGCTAAGGGAGGCCTAGATAGCTGGTGAAACATTATTTCTTGGTGTGTTTGTGAGGGGTTTTCTGAAACAGATTAGTATTAGCTTTGGCGAAGTGAGTAAAAAGATTCACCCTCACCAGTGTAAACTGTTATCATTCAGTCCATAAAGAGTCCGAATAAAACAAAAAGATGAAGGAAGGGTGAATTACCTTTCTTTCTTCTTGAGCTGTAACATCCATCTTTTCCTTTCTTTGCACATCAGCACTCATGGTTCTTAGGCCTTTGGAGTTGTACTGAATTACACCACTGGCTTTCCTGGTTCTCTAGCTTATATGAGCCTGTGTCTATAATGTTTTTATTTTGATTCTGTTTCTCTAGCAAATCCTGATTAATACCTCTTTTTTCCAAAATTTAACTAGCAATTAGGCCATAGTAGACTCATTTGGGAAATCAGAGTACTGGGTAAATAAGAATAACACATAATTCTAGATTTTATGCATTCTTTATTATTTTAGTAATTAAGCAAATCAGGAATAATGTTAATTATAGAGAATATTTATATGTTGGCTTGGAGTTATTTGTTTTTTCTTATAACAGTTGAATCATCTGTATGGTCACTTACATTATTAAATATAACTAGCCAACTGTGTATTAGTCTGGAACTGTTAGTCTGGAAATCATTAAAGGGATTTCTGCAATTATAGGTGAATGTCTGGAAATTAGCAGAGACCTGACAGCATATTAACTAAACATAAGGAGTAAAGATACAGTTAAGGGGTAACATTAATGCCACCAGTGATCAGAATTTCAAAAATAACCAGGTGTCATCCCAGTGTCATCTCATCCCATTGCCACATTTTGCATATTTTAGGGTTATCCCTGTCTCTCTCTCTCTCTCTCTCTCTCTCTCTCTCTCTCTCTCTCTCTCTCTCTCTCTCTCTCTCTCTCTCTCTCTCTCTCTCGCTTTCTAATGTTGGTGAAAATATAACTGAATCTTGGTCAGATAAGTAGGCAAAGAAGGAGTTACAAGAGGAATCAACATTAGATCCAAGAAAAATTGAGCTGTAATATCCTTATATGCCTACAGTTTTTTATATTAATAATCTAACAGTTGAACCTTTATGTTTGTTTAGCTCATTCCGTTTCTTAGATACAACTTTTAGACAAGTACAATTCCCTGTAAACTGCATTTAGATATAGGTTTTCCGTTAGTCTTCCAAAATTTGGAAAATCATAAAATAATGGTCATTTTTTAGGGGAAAAAAAGTACTTTTATCTTGTTTTATAAGCTTTTCCTGATCATTTTTGTTTAAATTAATGGAGCCCTGCACATAAGAATGTTTGTAGTCTAAATGTAGTGGGTGGAGTGTCAAATTAATCTGTGTGGCTTATCACAAATCTGAGGATGATTCCTGATCACGCAGGGGTTGAGAGCATGGCCATAATGTTTTACGTGCCACTACTTGACTCACTGACATTTCACCCTTGGGGTTTTAAAATCATGTTGAGGAACTCTTAAGGACACCATTAACTCCGACTAGTACTGCAGTTCTTTGCCTTTGGCTTTTATCTTCAGCTGCCATATTCCAAAATATCCACACAATTCATGATGTCTAATGAAAATAGCTGATGAACAAACAGGTTCTCTGAACTTTAGTAAAATAGAATATTTTATACAGAATATATTAGCTTTTATTGAAATTTGATGGGTATAAAATTTCAATTATACACAGTGAATGAGTTCCAGAGATCCGCCCAACAACATGGTGCCTATAGTTAATAATAAGATATTATGTATTTAAAAATTGTTAAGAAGGCTGATCTCAGGTTAAGTCTTCTTATCTTCCTTCCCCCCAAAATAACACCAAACACAAGTAAACTTTTGGAGGTGATACATATGTTTGTTATCTGGATTGTGGTGATGGTATGTATGTCTATGTCCAAATCAACCAAACCTCATATGTTAATTATGTGCAATTTTTTGTATACTAATTATACTTCAATAAAGCTGGAGAGAAAAAGAAACAACGCTTATACGTCAAATGCAACCTTTTTTGCCTTTTCAGAAAAAATAGAAAGTAGGAGGTGAAAAAAGTGGAGGAAGAGGAGGAGGAAATATTTTCTATTAGGGTCATTATAACAAAGAAACTGAATATTCGTAGGTCCAAATTACTCTTAGTCAAAACCAAATTAACTGTAGCTGTCAAAATAGTTATTTAACATCAGGTTCATTAAAAACGCATTTGACTGTATTTCTACATACTCTTAAGTCAGTGGCTAAAGACCATCAAAAACACAGCTCTAGTTGAACAAGTTGGGCTTATTACTCACTGCAGTGAGAGAGAAGGCACACGGCAGGGAATCATGAGGCATCTCAGTAAGAGCGCATTCAAAATAACTTCCTATACGATGTGGGCTGGTGTTACTGAGATTTTGGAGAGATATTAAGGAAGCAAAGCTTTGCTTTGTATTGGATATTGCCGAGGGGTGGGGGGGGTAGTATTGTAATAAATTATATCTAGAAGGAGGGAAAATTAGGCACAAACTAAAATACTTGAAGACTCAGTGAGGTAATGGATGCAACGTGATTAATTGTTGCACAATTTAATTTACTTATTATAAAGATTATTGCAATTTTTGGCTTCATTTATCAGGCTTATAATGTTGAAAAATACTTGCTCATTAAGTATGTCTCTATAACCTGTACTTTTAAAATGTTTTTACAACCTGTCAGTAAATTATTACAATTTATTAATCCTTACTGATTTAATATCTCAAATTTGATTCTCCTCATCCTATGTTTTTCAAGTTTTTATAGGAATGACGGTCTGTAAATTGACAAAAATGATTTAAATTGTCTCTGTATTCTCTCCATAAGATATTTTGTATGGTGTGTAACATATGAAAACATATATATCATTCTAGATGTGAAGTATAAATTTAGACCTTGAAGCATATCTCTGGGCAAGTTTGTGTAAATTGCACATATTGTTCTTCAGTGGTGAAAGGATGATTTTCAAGTTAACCTGTCCTGAAATTTTAGCTCTGCCATTTACTAAGGTGAAAATCTAAAAGAAATTATTCCACACACTAGATTCATTTCCTGGCCTATAAAACAGTATCTGTATTATTTATCTTATTGATGTATTTTAAAGAATACATACAATAATGTATGTATCGGACTTGACACATAGTACCTTTTTCATGATAACTATTATTTTATTAATAAGTACTTTAAACAGCTATTTCATAAAGGTGTAGGAAAAGGATGTAGATAAGGTTTCTAATTTTCTATTTCTTGGTGTGCAAATACTACTCTTTTGTGTGTGCAATAATCCTGTCTTGATTGAGAGGAGGACTATAGTCTCAGAATTTCACTCAAAGCCACATTAAATAAATGATGGTCTAGCATTTTAGATTTAAGTTGTTTCGTGTTTCACCAGAACTAGAAATAGAATTATAGAAAAGTAACTTGATAGATTTCATGGTGAGTTTTAAGCTAAGCAAATTATATACATACAGCACCCTGGAAAAAGTAATTCAGTAATATAGCTTTAAGTGCAATAATAATGACAAGTTTTTCACTCTAGTAGTAGAATAGGGGAAGAACAAATAACAGATGAATTCATAAAGTTATTTGTTTTTCTGCTTTAGATTAAAATCTGAGATAAAATGTTATAAACACATTTATAAGCAAAGCAATTCTTCTTTCCTCTATTCTTTACTTTTAATATTTTTCATTTATTTATGTATGCATTCCAGAAATATATCTGAATATATGTTAAATAAAATAAACTAATCTAGGAGTTGTATTTGAACAAAACAGATGAAACTCTCATGGAGCTCACACTTGCTAGCCTCAAACTTTATTTAGCAACAATGAAATAAAAAACACATTTTATGCCATGGTGGCTGCTGACCTAGTAAAAAAGAAAAAAAATAAACAAATGTAAACAAAAACTTGTAAAGATTTTGTGTTCATTCTATTATGCCCCTTTTTAAACTTAAAATATATTAAAAACAATATATATTTTAATGATCAGCCTAATCTCTTTGAGCTTTCTCTTACTTTGTTTTCATGCATATATATGATACATTTATAGAAATAGACCAGCAACATCAGTGGCCTCTGTTTAAAATTATCATCAAAGGTTAACATGATTTTAAAAACATACAAGGATTGTATGTATTTGAAAATTCTTTAAGATAATACAGTTTCATGTACCACTGTCTTAGAAAAGGCCTTCATTTATTATTGTTGGTATTTCTAGAACAATCTACTAATCAGTTGCCCTGACACTGGGTTTATCCACTTCCAATCACTTAGGCGGAAAAAAATCCAATATCACTGATATTGGATGATCATATCCAATATCAAGTAAGCATGATCATATCAATTCTTCCATGAAATTCTGCAGAATCTTCATTGAATCTTTTGAATAAATCAAGCATTCCTACCCTTTGATTATGCCTTGCCATTTTGCTCTCTCATTCCCTATGTTCCAACCAGACTCAACTGCTTGAGAGATTCCAGAGCAAGCTTTGCTGAATTATCCTTATCCAACCCTCTACCTAATATTTGGTCTGACTAAATCCAATTAGTGCATCTGACTCAGGATAAACTTCAGCTCTCCAAAGATGTTTTTCCTATTTGCTAGGTTTCAAAGGACCTCCTCACCATCCTATCTCACAGGTCAGATTAAGGATTTCCTAACCCTCCCATTGTTTCCCTCTATTTAGTATTCACCATAGTAAATGTACTTCTGTTTATGTATATTTTCCTCATAAGCTATATGAGGGCTATTTGTTTTTCCAGTATCTATATCAGTCCTTGGAATGCACTTGATATAAAATAAATATATGTTGAATAAATCAGTAAATTATTGAAAAGATAACAAAAACAAATACCATTGTACAAAGCCACTAACACTATACAATGTTACAATCTACAATCCTTTCTCTGAAACCCATTGAACCAGAAGAGTTTTAGAATTCAAAACTATTTAGACAGGCAATATGTTCTGAACGGTAATATGGTGCAAATACTGCAGACTATGGAACAACTCAGTGGATTAGGGGACAACAGGGAGTAATAAAATAGGTTAATAGTTTTGTAGCAAAACATGAGTCTTTCTCCTAAACAAGGGTAAGTAAATACAAGTAAGTAGCCACATGTCAAATTGGGATAAATGAATGCCAGTAACTAGCCACATTCAGTTGAAGTCAGATTTTACTGCCGAAAGAGTTTAGGGAGCACACAATGCAATATATAGATTATGTATTGTAAAACTGTACACCTGAGACTTATATAATGTTATTAACCAATGTCACTGCAATAAATTTAATTTAAAAATGATAAAATGTGCCTCCCTCTGCCCCCCAAATAGAGTTTAGATTAGATAAATTTTGTTGTCAGATGAGTTACCAAAAACAAACAAACAAACAAACAAAATAAATAAAATAAAATAAAGAAAGAAAGGCCTAATTTCTAAGCCTTTTGGATTTTAGAATTGCAGACTAGAAATTGTAGGTCTTTGTCAGTGTATGGAGCCACAACCTAGTAATTACTAGGTTTTATAGGTTCTACGTATGTTCATTTCCTAGGTATAACAATGTATCTCAGAAGGTCCAACATGTCAGATTAGGTACACACTATGCCTGCTGTCTCTCAGGGTCACATTAAAATTACAAGCAAATTATAGAACATCAACCGCAAGAATCGTCTAGCTTAATAGAACCCCTATGACTAAAGATATAAAGAAGCGGTCACATTGAGACTGGTAGGAGAGGCAAAGACACAAAATGGGCTGACCCCAAACCCATAGCTAGTGGTTCAACACAGGGAGGAGCACCATGGTGGCAGAGGACCCCCCTCCCCGAAGAGGGAGTATTCTCAGCCCCAACTGGCCTCTCCAGCCATGGGTCATGTGCTTGAAGGAGGAGTACGCATAACATCTGGCAGTGAAAATCAGCGAGGACTCTGTCTGGCCATCCCGGTGAGATAGAAGGTGTCTGGAAACACAGATGTCCTCTTGAAGGGCCCACACACAGAATGACTGTATCCCAAACACTCATCTGGAATCTGGTGGAGGGGTGGCAACTCAAGAGGAGTCAGAGACATATGGTACAGACTGAATTGTGTGGCCCTCAAGGCAAGGGCTAGAGGGACAGCTGCCATTGTCCCTGTGTAGAGCCTGAGTGACGTGTAATCTGTAAGAGGGCTCTAAGTTTCTTATGTTGAACCCTTCCTCAAAGAGCCAAATGAAAGACCTCATTGTTCTGGTAAAATCCATGTATGAGTACCACTTTGGTGAGGCCCTGGGTTCTCACCTCGCACAGCTACTGCTACATCACCAGGGGCACTCTCAGCTCCTGGGCAGCCGGCCCTATCCCACAGCTGCAGAAGCCTTTTACAGCTGCAAATGGCCCACAGTGGCCTAGAGAAATTTTGATGGCAGATGGTCAGTCACAACTTCACTGCAACCTCTTTTGGGTGGCTCTCAGGTGGGCCTGAGGCAAGTGTCTGGCCATGGTTTTCTCAGGGAGTTTTGTGAAGCGGTCACAAGGCTGGTACTGGTATGAGAACCGAATCTGCCTTAACTTTGTAAAAGCCACTGCCTACACCCTATGACTTCCTGGAAACCTATCCTGCCAAGCTAGTGCCACGTCACCAGGGACAATTTCAACATCCAGTCAACCAGCTCAGCCCATATACCTAAGGAGGCTCTTTCAACAGGTGGACCTAACGGGCAAGTGGCAACAGGCCTAAGGGGGCCCTGGGCCTTTTGCTAAGCTGCTCCAAGGCCCAGTACTGGTGGCAGCCAGCCATGGTTCACAGACAGGCCACCCCCCACCCCCCCATGCCTCCAGGTCCAGCGCAGGCAGCGACCAAAGAATGTCAGTAACATAATCATGGTAGAAGAATTTAACAGTCCACTGAAGCCAATGGACAGATCTTCCAGACAGAAGATCAACACAGAAAGAGTGGCCCTAAATGACATACTAGATTAGATAGATTTAATTGATATTTTTAGAGCATTTTACCTCAAAGAAACAGAATATACATTCTTTACAAATGCACATGGAACATTTTCCAAGATAAGTCACATGTTAGGCCACAAAACAAGTCTCAATAAATTTCAAAAGATTGCAATCATATCAGCATCTTATCTGACCACAGTAGTATGAAAATAGAAATCAATTACAAGAAAAAAACTGGAAAACATGCAAACACGTGGAGACTAATAACATGCAGCTAAATAATGAATAAATAAAATAAAAAATGAAAGTAGAAGTGAAAACCGACACCACTGAAATACAAAACATTTTAAGAAAATACTATGAGCAACTATACATCAATAAATTGGACAATCTAGAAGAAATGGATAAATTCCTAGAAGCATACAACCTTCCAAGGCTGAATCAAGAAGAAACAGAAAATCTGAACAGACAGATTACTACCAACAAAATTGAATCAGTAATCAACAGGTTTCAAACAAACAAAAGTCCTAGACCAGATGGTTTCACAGGTGAATTTTACCAAACATTCAAAAAATAATTAACATCTATTCTCCTCTAGTCCAAAAATGCAAGAGGCAGGAAGTTTCCCGATATCATTCTATGAGGCCACCATTACCCTAATTCCAAAACCAGACATTAAACTACAAAGCAGAAAAGAAAAAGAAAAAGAAAACTATAGGCCAATATCTCTAATGAACATAAATGCAACAATCCTCGACATAATATTAGGAAACCAAAATCAGCAATGCATTAAAAGATCATACACCATGATCAAGTGAGATTCATTCCTGGTATGCAAGGTTGGTTCAATATTTGCAAATCAATTAACATGATACACCACATAAACAAAATGAAAAATAAAAATCATGTGGTCGTATCAATAGATGCAGAAAAACAATTTAACAAAACCCAGCATCTGTGTATGATGAAAACTCTCAGCAAAGTGGGAGTAAAGGGAACATATATCAACACAATAAAGGCCATATATGACAAACCTACAGCTAACATCATACCCAAAGGGGTAAAGCTAAAAGCATTCTCCTTAAGATTAGGAACAAGACAAGGATATCTACTTTCACCACCTTTATTCAATATAGTACTGGAAGTTTTAGCCACAGCAATCAGACAAGAGAAAAAAAAATTAAAAAAAACATCCAAATGGGAAAGGAAGAAGTAAAATTATCATTATTTGCATATTACATGATGCTATATAGAGAGAACCTCAAATATTCCATCAAAAAAACTGTTAGAATAAATGAATTTAGTAAAGTAGCAGGATACAAAATATGCAGAAATCAGTTGCATTTTTTTACACTAATAACGAACTATAAGAAAGAGAAATTAAGAAAATAACCCCATTTACAATTGCAACGAAAAAATAAATAAGTGTAATACTTAGGAACCGAAGAAGTAAAAGACCTCTACTCAGAAAATTATAAGACATTGTAGAGAGAAATTATTGAAGATCCAAATAAATAGAAAACAAACACCATGCTCATGGATAGGAAGAATTAATACAGTTAAGATGTCCATACTACCCAAAGCAATCTATAGATTCAGTGCAATCCCCATCAAAATACCAATGGCATTTTTCACAGAACTAGAACAAATAATCCTAAAATGATATGGAACAATAAAAGACCCCAAATAGCCATGGCAATCCTAAGAAAGAAGAGCAAAGGTGGAGGTATCACGCTACCTGATATCAAACTATATTACAAGGTCATAGTAATCAAAGCAGCATGGTATTGGCATTAAAACAGACACATAGATCAATAGAACAAAGTAGAGATTCCAGAAATAAAGCCATGCCAATATGGCCCTTTAATCTATGACAAAGGAAGCAAGAATATACATTGGGGTAAAGACAGTCTATTCAATAAATGGTGCTGGGAAAACTGGATAGATACATGCAAAATAATGAAACGGGACCACCTTCTTATTCCATATACAAGAATAAACTCAAAATGGATTAAAGACTTAAATGTTAGACCCAAAAACATAAAACTCCCAGAAGAAAATACAGGAAGTAAACTTTCTAACAATGCTCTTAGTAATATTTTCTATGATATATCTTCTTGGGCAAGGGAAACAAAAGAAAAAAATATAAGTGGGATTACGTCCAACTAAATTTTTTTGCACAGCAAAGGAAACCATCAACAGAACTAAAAGACAGCATA
The DNA here is from genome assembly GCF_004115265.2 of Rhinolophus ferrumequinum. Lineage (NCBI taxonomy): Eukaryota > Metazoa > Chordata > Mammalia > Chiroptera > Rhinolophidae > Rhinolophus > Rhinolophus ferrumequinum. The sequence goes on along the minus strand of NC_046288.1, from coordinate 25,496,390 downwards.
CCGAATGGGAAAAGATATTTGCCAATGATGCATCTGATAAGAGGTTAATATCCAAAATGTATTTAAACAAATTCATAGAACTCAAAATGAAATAAACAAACAATCCAATTAAAAAATGGGCAGAGGACCTAAATAGACATTTCTCCAAACAGGGCATACAGATGGCCAATAGACATGTGAAGAGAGGCTCAGTGTCACTAATCATCAGAGAAATGTAAATCAAAACTACAATGAGGTATCACTTCACACCTGTCAGAATGGCTATTATCAATAAACCAACAAACAACAAGTGTCCGTGAGGATGTGAAGAAAAGAGAACCCTTGTGCATTGTTGGTGGGATTGCAAATTGGTGCAGTCACTGCCGAAAACAATATGGAGGCTACTCAAAAAATTGAAAATAGAACTACCTATGACCCAGCAATTCCACTCATGGTTGTCTATCCTAAGAAATTAAAAACACTAATTCGAAAAGATGTACATACCACTATGTTTACTGCAGTGCTGTTCACAATAGGCAAGTTATTAAAACAACAAAAATGCCCATTAATACACAACTGGCTAAACAAATGATGATACAAATATACAACAGAGTGTTACTCTGACAGGAAAAAGAATGAAATCTTACCATTTGCAACAACTTGGATAGACCTAGAGGGTTTTATGCCAAGTGACATAAGTCAGACTGAGAAAGAAAAATACTATACGATCTCACTTATATGTGGAATCTAAAGAACAGAATAAATGAACAAACAAAGTAGAAACAGACTCATAGATAAAGAGAACAAACTGATGGTTGTTAGATGGGAGGATGGTTTGGATGCTGGATAGAAAATGTGAAGGGATTAGGAAATTAAATTGGTACTTACAAAATAGTCATGGGGATGTGAAGTACAGTTTGGGGAGTATAGCCAATAATATTGTAAAAACTGTGTATAGTGCAGATGGGTACTAGACTTATCAAGGAATCACTTTATAAATTATATAAATATCTAACTACTATGCTATATTCCTGAAACTAATATAAAATAGTATTGAATGTCAACTATAAAAAATATAGTCATGGGATGTAAAGTACAGCACAGGGAATATTGTCAATGGTATTGCAATTGCTATGTACAGTGTTAAAAGGGTAGGTAGACTTATTGGGTTTATCACTTCATGAGGTGTGTAAATGTCTAATCATAATGGATTTTGCACACCTGAAACTAATAATAAAAAAAATTGAAAATAGAACTACCACATGATAGAGCAATTCCACTTCTGAGTGTTTAGCTGAACAAAACAAAAACACTAACTCAAAAAGATTTATGTACCCCCATGTTTATTGCAGCATTACTTACAATAGCCAAGATATGGAAACAACCTAAAGTGTCCAACGATGGATGAATGGCTAAAGATGTGGTATATATGCACAATGGAATATTATTATGCCATAAAAAGAATGAAATCTTGCCATTTGCAAAACATGGATACACCTGCAGGGCATTATGTCAAATGAAATAAGTCAGAGAAAGACAAATACTATATGATATCACATTTATATGTGGATTCTTTAAGAAAAGAAAAAAATAAAAACCCAAGATCATAGATACAGAGAACAGACTGGTAGTTGCCAGAGGCAAGGTTTAGGTGGTTAAAGTGAGTAAAAGGGGTTAAAAAGTACCAATTTACAGTAATAAAATAAATAAGTCCTGGGCATGTAATGTACATCACTACGACTATAGTTCATAATAATGCATTGCATATTTGAAAATAGCTAAGACTAAATCTTAATGTTAGCTGGACTTATTATGGCGATCATTTTACAATATATATACATTTCAAATCATTATGTTGTACAACTGAAACTAATATACAGGTTGTAAGTCACTTATACGTCAATTTTTTTAATTAAATTTTTTTTTTAAAGTTTGAAAAATGTATTGCAAAGCTTCAAACTTTGTATATTTTGCTCACTAAGTAAATTTTCCTTGTAAATTACAGCACTACACCAATTTATTCTTTTCCTAGTTATCCAATAGTGAATTTGTATTTTTCCTTCAAAATTAAAATAAGTTTTCTGTAGATGGTAGCAGTATTAACCACTTGGCATATTAGACAAAAAAATAGTTTAAAATATTTTCTTCTTTCATTTATTGTTATTTTATTATATCTACCTTTAATAATTATTTATCTCAAAATATCATTCTTTTAAAATTATATTTCTGAGATATATGTAACAGATTATATTTCTTTTTTTAATGTCACTATTTCAAAACCAGACTCTGAATTTCTGTTGCATAGACCCAATTCTCTCTAAAACATGTAACTCTTTTTTTTCCCCTTTTGTTCATTCACTCATTGTATAAAATTAAAGATAAGTTTCCAGACATACCGATGCTCCTGACACACATGCCACTCACTTGCAGCAGTTCCTCTTATGTGGTAGATTCACAGTGTAACTGTTAATTAGATTTCCATCTTCATGCTTATTAAAGTTGAATTTAGTCACTAGAACCCTTATAGCTGACTTCTAGATCGGACAGAATTTGTGTTTCGTAAATTTTGAAGGTCACTGCTACTATGACATACTCTTTAAAACTTTGTACTATAGGTAAAGACATGAAAATCTTCATTAAAATAGAGATTGCAGTCCATGTTAAACCCCTTCAACAAGAGACTGAAGGAAAGGAACTAATTCTGCTCTCCCCCAATATGGAGTGGTAGACCGCAAGTCTAGTAGTTCGGCTTTGTACGTATTGCAGTTCGATATAGTAGTTGAAAAGCAGCCAGATAATAGGGAATTGCAGTAATCAAGTTCCTGGAATGGGGGGTGGGATCAAGGTACTGAACAGACTTTCAATCTTGTTATAAGACCAACACAAGAAAAGACAGGCAGTGGTCCTCCTGTGCCAGCAGCGATGTGGATAGGGAGAAAAGAAGAAAAATGACTTCAGAACTAAGACTAAATTATATTTATTCTTAGAAAAGAACAGACAATAATAAATTATATATATATATATATATATATATATATATATATATATAAATCCTAAAATAATGAAATTGAAATTTGATCAAAAACCATTTATGTCAAATGCAAAATGAAATGACTTAATTATGAAGTCACTTAAATGAGATAATATAATTTTATTTATTATTTGTGTAAGTTGAATCATAAGAAATTTGAACATAACTAGTATTACAGGGTTCTACAAAACTCAGGTAAAAACATATTGTACTAATGTTTAAATATACTCAGAGGTAAATGCTAGTGAGTTGTAGTAAATGGTTCCTTTATATAAACCTTTTCAAGTATGAGTATCCAGAATAGCTTGGTTATTGTAAATGAAACCAAACCAGATTTGATTCTTTCTTTCATTCACTGGCATACTTTTTTTCTGGGAAGAAGACAAGGAAGAGAAATAAGTTAGGTGAAGGAAGATCAGAAGAAAAAGGAGGGAGAATAGGTAAGAAGAATTATATCCAGAACAGTGTTGACCACTCTCTTGCGGGCAGCTAAGACCTAAATCAATCTGAAGCTGCTCTTGAAATGCAGCATGCGTTTCCAAGCATTATATTAAAATTTCATGATCAATAATGCTGAAAGCGGCAGAACATACAAGCAAAATAAATGCTGACAATTCACCAGCATCTGAATTTAATAAAATGTCATTCTCCAGCCTCAGCAGTAGTGCCAGGAGGAGATGGCTGCCCTGATTAGAATCTGTCAAATGAATCTCCATTTGTCAGGTAATAATAAACTCAGGATAGTACCTTTTGTTCCAGTTGTGTTTGCTCTCCAAAATACAGCACTCACTTCATATTTTAATATAATTCTACTGTTTTCAACACTGAGTCAACAAATCAAAGATACCTCCCCCTGGGGAGGGGGCCTAGGAAATCCAGTATTATTAAGTTCTTTGATTCCATATGTAGCTAGCATCTAGGCTTGAGGATTAGTCCTCTCTCAGTTAAGCAGGTTTGGTTCAGGAACTCGGCATATGTTTTCACACACCACTCATATAATTTTCAATGTAGTTTCATCATCGTTGGAGACATGTTACTTATTTTTTCTGTTGATTGGTTTACTTAGATTTTGCAGTTCTTTCTGATTCAGTCTAGGAAGGTTATGCATTTCTAAGAACTTTTCCATTTCTTCTAGGTTATTGAATTTGGTGGCATATATACTTTTATAGAATTTTTGTATGATCCTTTGTATTTCTGTGGTAACTGTCGTAACTTCTCCTCTTTCAATTCTGATTTTGTTTACGTACTTTCTATTTTATCCTTAGTGAGTTTAGCCAGGGGTCGGGGGTTTGTCAATTCTATTAATTTTCTCAAAGAAACATCTCTTTGTTGCATTATTTTTTTCTATTGTCTTTTTGTTCTCTATTTCATTTAATTCTGCTCTCATTTTTATTATTTTCTTCCTTCTACTGACTTTGGGTTTCATATGTTCTTCTTTTTCTAGTTCTTTAAAATGTAATGCTAGGTTGTTTATTTGGGATTTTTCTTGTTTGTTGAGATAGGCCTGTAATGATATATATTTCCTCCTTATTACTGCTTTTGCAATATCCCAACAATTATGATATGTTGTATTTTCATTCTGAATTGTTCCTATGTATCTTTTGATCTCTCCTTTTATTTTTTCTTTGACCCAGTAATTCTTTAGTAGCATGTTGTTCAACATATGCAAATCGATCAATGTGATATATCATACAAACAAAATAAAATGCAAAATCATTTGATCATATTAATAGATGCACAAAAACATTTGACAAGTTATAATATTCATTGATGATTAAAACACTTACTAAAATGAGGATAGAAGGGAAGTACCTCAACATATTAGATTGGTGCAAAAGTAATGGCAGTTTTTGCGATTACTTTTAACCTTTTAAACCACAATTACTTTTGCACCAACCTAATAATGAAGGCCATATATGACAAATCCTTAGCTGACATCATAACGGTGAAAAACTGAAAGCTTTTCCAGTAAGATCAGGAACAAGACAATGATGGCCCCTCTCAGCACTGTTATTTGATATAGTATTGGAAGTTCTAGACAGAGCAATCACATAAGAGAAATAAAAGATACCCAAATTGGAAATGAAAAAGTAAAATTGTCAGTTTTTGCAGATGACATGATACTTTATATAGAAAACCCTAAAGACTACACACACACACACACACACACACACACACACAAGTGCTAGAAACTATATATATATATATATATACAGTAAAGTTGGTGGATACAAAATCAATGTACAAAAACCCATTACATTCCTATAAACCAGCAATGAAATTGCAGAAAAAGAAATGAAAAAAAAATTCCCCTTGCATTTACAAGAAAAATAATAAAACACCTAGGAACAAATTTAACAAAGGCTATGGAGGACTATACACTGAAAAAAATAAGACATTAATAAGTGAAACTGAAAAAAACACACAGAAATGGAAAGTTATTCTGCGTAGATGGATTGGAAGAATCAACATAGTTAAAATGGCTGTATTACCCAAAGAAATATACAGATTTAATGCAATCCTATCGAAATCCCAGTGGCATTTTTGTTTTAAGAAATAGAACAAAAACTCATCAGATTTGTATGGAATCATAAAAGATGCTGAATAGTCAAAGCCATCCTGAAGAAAAAGAGCGAGACTGGAGGTATCACATTCCCTGGCATCAATTTATACTATAAAAAGAAAATAACCAAAACAGCATAGTATTAGCAGAAAAACAGAAACACAGAACAATGGGGTAGAACTGAGAATCCAGAAATAAAACCACATATTACGGGCACATAATTTTTGACAAAGAACCAAAAGTATACAATGGAGAAAAGAAAGCCTCTTCAATAACTGGAACTGGGAAAATTAGAAAGCCACGTGCAAAAAAATGAAACTAGACTGCTACCTGTCAATACATACCAAAATTAACTCAAAACAAATTAAAGACCTAAGCATAAAACCTGAAACAATACATTGCATAGAAAAAACCATAGATACTAAACTTATGGACATTGGGTTTAGAGATAATTTTATGAATTTGACTGCAGAGGCAGGGAAGTAAATGCAAAAACTAAATGAATAGGACTATATCAAACTAAAAAGCTTCTGAACAGCAAAATAAACCATCAAGAAAACAAAGAGGCAGATATTTGGCAGAAGATATTTGCCAACAACTCCTCCAATAAGGGATTAGTATCCAAAATAAATAAAGAACTCATACAACTTAACAACAACAAAAATCTCAACAGTCCAATTAAACAATGAGCAGGGAACCTAAACAAACAGAAGTGGCCAATTGAAATATGAAAAATCGCTCAACTTTACTACCGTGGTTCTCCGAAAATAAAACCTAGCCAGACAATCAGCACTAATGCATCATTTGGAGCAAAACTTAATATAAGACCGGGTCTTACATTATATAAGACCCGGTCTTATATTATAGCAAAATAAGACTGAGTCTTATACTAAGTTTTGCTCCAAAAGATGTATTAGAGATGATTGTCTGACTAGGTTTTGTTTTTTGGGAAACAGGGTAGCTATTAGGGAAATGAAAATAAAAACTACAATGAGATACCACCGCACACCAGTGGTATCTCATTGGAATGACTATTGTCAGCAAGACAAGTAATAACAAGTGTTGGAGAGGCTGTTGGAAAAAAGGAACCCTCATGCATTGCTGGTAGGAATATAAATTGTTATAGCCACTATGGGAAACAGTATGGAGTTTCCTCAGAAAATTAAGAATAGAATTATTATACGACCCAGCAATCCCTCTTCTGAGTATCTACCCAACAAATCTGAAAACATTTATCCATAAAGATATATGTACCCCTATGTTCATTGGTTCATTATTCACTGTGGCCAAGACATGGAAACAACCAAAGTGTTCCTCAATAGAAAATTGGTTAAAAAAAAAATATGGTGAATACACACAATGAAATATAACTTGGCCATAAGAAAAGGTGAAATACTGCCATTTATGAGAACTTGGATGGATATTGAGATTATCATGGTAAGTGGAATAAGGCAGAAAAAGTGGAGAACCATATGATTTCACTCATATATGGGATATAAAACTGAAAGCAACAAATATACAAGACAAACAAAAACAGAGACAGCAGTTTAGTGGTTACCAGAGAGTAAAGGGGGAAGGGAAGGTGGTAGAAGAGAGTAAAGGGGGTCAAATATATGGTGATGGAAGGAGAATGACTTTGGGAGGTAACACACAATGAAATATATAATGATGCATTATAGGATTGTATACTTTAAACCTGTATAATTTTACTTTACAATGTTATCCCAGTAAATTTAATAAAAAAATAAAAAATCTTTACAAAAATGTATGGTTTTTAGTCTATTGTTAAATATTGCTATAGTCTTAAAATTTCTATTAACATAGGTACTGGAATAATCCTGAGAGGCATTCTTAAGTGCTGAGCGTTGCCCTTAACTTGTTATACCTACCAACTGATCATTTTGTTCATGATTCTCTTTCTGTTCTAAGTATTTATTCAGGGATCAGTTCAGCTATTCATTTATCTATTTCATTCAATTAATCAGTATTCATTAGTAACCTATGTATCAGACTCTATGATCAGCACTTGAAGAATCCCTTACATTGACCACGGCTGAACGTTTTCTGACATTTGCTCCATCATTTGACCTATATTCGGAGCTTTCTCATTCTTGTTTTATCTGTACCACTATGGTTAGAGCTCTGTCTAAGATATAAATTTCCAAATTTGTGCGAGTGTAATGGACATTATCTGGAATAGATTCAAATAGGTGGACGAAGACTGCAGAGAAAGCTTTCAACTATGAAAACTGTGATTTCATGAAAAGACAGCTTTAAGCAATAATGTGTTATGCTTTACTTTTTTTTCTTGATTAAAGTATGGAATTGACTTAGTGTGATTTGTTTTCAGCCAATAGAACATACATTTTAACAGTTTGAATCAACCTCCAGGATGAAAAGAAGTATATAATTTCTCAAAAAAAGTTATAAAAAAGTGGCACTTGAATGGGCTTTGAGTATGGGAAGCCATGCCTGGTAGTGTTGCTGTAAACATCTTTGCCAAAGTCGTGTTTGTTGCAAGCATTATTGCTGTGGCAAAGATGTTTGAAATGAATATACATAGAACCCTAAAATGGAACCTGTAAATATTTCAACTTACATGGCAAAAAGGAATTTGCAGATGTAACTGAATTAATGCTTGTGAGATGAAAAGATTATCCTGAATTATCTGGGAGTCCAGTGTAATCACAAGGGTCTATAAAAGTTAAGAGAGAGCTAAAGAGGGAGTCAGGATGAGGGATGTAAGAACGACTTGAGCCACCATTGCTGACTTTGAAGATAGAAGGAGGTGACACGAACCAAGGAATGGTGGCATCCTCTGAAGCTGGAAAAAGCAAGAAAAAAATATTCTCTAGAGCTTCCAAAAGGAAACACAACTCTGTGGGCACTTTGATTCTAACCCAGTGAGACATTGTTGGATGCTGATTTACACAACTTTAGGATAATAAAGTTGTGTGTATACTGGATTCTGGATACAGATCAACTGGACTCAAATCACTTTTCTGTTACTTCTATGTAACCTTAAACAAGATACTTATCCTCTCTGAAAGCCAGTATCCTCCTTTGTAAAGTGTGCAAACTCTTGTAAAGTCACTGAGAGTATTACATAAGTTAACACATGTAATGCACATAAAATAGTGTATGACATATAGGAAACCCTTATATCACCATTAACTATTATTATTATCATATATGCCACAAAGAGCAAGACACGTTCTGGAGATTTTTAAGTCTCAATGTATTCTAATAATTTATCCATTGCACAAATTGACGTTTTATTGTTGATTGCAATATGAACAATTTATTCAGGAGAAATGATCTACAGAAGTGATAAGTGTGGTATCTAAAGTCACTTGGAAACCTGAGGGCAATATTTAGCAGTTTTATGTGTAACATAAAGACATTTATTTAATCTAAAACTTGTATATCTTATACACAAAAACACATACACACATACATATGATGAGAACAACAGAAAACATCAAGAAGCAGATATCCAAGCTTTCTGATTTGAATGTAATAGACCACTAAAAGAATCTATTGGTCCTTTCCCAAGTATATCTATACCCACTATCACTCAACAGGTATTTCACTCCAATTTACTTATTCTATGAATGGTTCATGGAAAATGCATTTTATAATATGTTATTCCTTCTATGCTGACTATTTGATAAATGAAGATTGAATACTAATAATAAATTATTAACTTATAGATGATAAAAAATCTCAAATGCTGTTGAATACTTACAGGCAGTATTAAGATCTATATGATTGCTTAATCAGATCTCAGGGGATCGTTGAGAATGCCAATGAAATGGAAATTAATTATGTTTTATATCTTTAAATATGCAGTGGTTTCTCCTGTGTAACCATTTCAGGCAGAGGTGATTGGTGACCATTAATTAGATAATTGAATATAAATCAGACCCTTTTCCCCCAAACGGAAAAGCTTAACTTCCAAATTTCTGTTAGCCATTTATTGTATTCATAGTTTGAGTTGAACTTACTACAGATTAGCTGTGCTATTCTATGGTAAAACAATCATTCAGAAAGGAGAAAGAAATCAACTAATCACTGTCCCTCACAAAATCACAAAACCTCGAAAACTGAAGAGTTAAAGAAAATAAAATTCTTAAGTAGTCAAGATTTATAAATCATCAGTTTACTGAGGATCTCACAGATACTGCTTTAGTGTTTGTCATCTAGGCTGTGGTAACAAATAGACACTAACATTTCATGGCTTATAATAGAACATCTGTGTAGATGTACAGGTCTTTGTGGGCTATTCTACTTCAAAATCTTTCAGGCACTCAGTTTGCCAGACATTTTGCCATCTTCAGCATTGGCTTTCAAGTTCGGCCTGTTCTCATCAGCATAGTTAAGCCTAAATTGCCACCTTCAGTTTCCAGCTGGAAGAAGAGGAAAGCGGAAGAATGAGAGTACATGGGAGATTTTCGTGTTCCACCATAGAAGTAGCACTTATCGTTTATTCTCAAATGCAACAGCCTGGACTCAATCACAAAACCACACCTGCAATAGAGCCTGGAAAATATAGTATGGCTGTGTACCCTGGAAGAAAAAGACGTGGATTTTGATGAAGCACCAGAATGCATTGCTGAAAAATGTAGTTATGAGAATATGCCCATTAAAGGAGGGGAATTAAATATTAATAGCATACTGATGAAAAGGATAAAATAACTGAGTAAAATATTGAACAGAACTAAGCATAATCAGAGGAAGATGCACTCGTTGTCATCTTTAGCCTGGCACTTTAGCCTGGCAGGGAGACTGTTTATGAGTGTTTTCATATGTCTTAACCTCTACTGCTTTTCTTCGATCATCAAGCTTTATTCAAGTGTGAAAACTAGTAAAAGGAAATTATGCACTGAACTTGCCATAGATACAACCACCTTCACTTTGAAATTCTCCATATGCAGGGATAAATTCAGCTTAGAGCCTTACTTATTCTCTGGTCAGTATTCCCTATATTAGAAAATAAGAAATATTTAATAAATATACCACAGTTACCACTAAATAGCATAGGTTTTGTGGAAACATACTGACATTGGACTTGGGTAAAGATTAAGCCAGACCATGCATGGACAGAAGGGGTCAAGAGACCCCTGATGGGAATATAACTTTCACTACTTATCTTGGAAGATTTTGAGTCCCATTGTGTGTGTGTGTGTGTGTGTGTGTGTGTGATACCAGTTTGTTTTCGATTAAATGAGTGACTTTATGTTATACACAAATCTGCTAAATGCTGCCCATAGGTTTCCAAGTGGCTTTAGATACTTCATTTATCACTTCTGTAGAACATTTCTCCTGAATAAATTGTTTATATTGCAATCAAGGATAAAATGACTATTTGTTCATTGGATAAATTATTTAAGTACATTTATATTTAAAAAAATCTCCCAGACTTTGATAAAGGATTGGGAGATAAAAATTTGGATGTATTCCTTAGACAAATACGAAGTTAATAACTGATATTAGGGAGAGCGATGCTCCTCATTCTTTGAAGTCAGTAACAGGAATGAGCAGGAAAAAAAAGTTTAAAAATACACGACATGAGTTGGCAAACTAAAATTCTAATACATGTGAGGAAACATAATCAAGAAAATCCATAAGCATTCTTAGACAAAATGAAAAAAATGAAACAATCTGAAAATGAATAAGAATCTATATATATATATATATATATATATATATATATATACACACACACACACACACACACACACAATTATTATTCTTTTATTCTATAATAATTCTTTTGCAGACTAGATGAATTTTGAAAACTTTTTTTGGGATTGGTATATGATCATAGGGGGCATTATTTCTTTTTGTCACATTGAGTGTTCTCCACATTATATTGTGGAACAGTCTTACTTTTTTCCCTCAATTGAAACTGGTAACATTCCTTGATATCAACTAAAGGCTTAAGTATATCATATACAACGTCAGGAAATGTATTACTAAATATGCAGTTTGTCTTATTTGGATAGAATATGAGAGTTGCTGTTGAATTTACTCAAGAAAAAATAATTTTTAATGACATTAAATGAAAATTGTAATCAGAGAAACAAATATGTTGAATGCCAATTGCATCTTGGATTTGTATTGTTTGTGTGTGTATATATATATGTATGTTATATATATATATATGTATATATAAAACATATAATTAAAGGCATACTGAATAGTGGAAATATACATGTGTTTTGAGCATTCAATAAACTTGATGTCAGATCTTTAATCCAATCATGTGACTTGAATAAATCTTACTGGATGTTACTTGAAAATTAATTTCTTATCTATAAAGTATATGTCAGTATTGCATAAGGTAATGTATGTAAGATTCATTTTGCATTGCCTGACACTTCCTGGCTGCTTGATAAATAGTAGTATTTATTGTGATTATTTTATTATCTTTGTGGTTATTATCACCTGCTAACATAGGCATATGATTTCATCCTTGGTTTGTTTTCAATATTAAATGAAAAAAACAAAAAAAACTTAAAAAGTATGTTTAGTAACCTGTAGTCCTCTGAGAAATGACACAACGTTCAGAGTTATTCTAGGTTAAAGAGAGTGACTTCCCCTGGAGGGACAGCACTGTTATTTGAGAAAAAAAGAGAGAGAGAGTTAATTTTATACGTAGTATTCAGCATTGGCCTCAAAATGCAGGGCTTATAGTGCTTTGTTTATATGGTAATTTTGTAAATACTGGATATCTTAATACTGAACCAGTTTGATTTAATATATATATTTTAGATCTATATAGCATATGGGTTCATATCCATAAAGAGAATATGGATCCTTATAGCATGTAACACTGGTTCATTATTAAGAAATTTGTTCATTATTAACAAACATGTAAAATGTGCAACCACTTCTAAAAACAGGTCACTTATCTTTGAAATCTGTTCATCTATTGGTACATTCACATCACTCCAAAAATCTGTTCCTTGATTCATCAAGTTTTAGGGAAAGTTATGTTTACTCAAAAATATTTTCAGGACTTAGTCTGTGTAGTAAACACTGTAATTGGTAGAAAAATATAGCAGTGATGACAGAGTTGTAGCCCTTGTCCTCATGGAGCTTTCAGTCCCGAAGGAAGACATGTGAATATAAAGACAATGTATTGCAAAGGAGAAGTCTAGTCTGATACTGGACTAGAGCAAGAGAATCCAAATCATATTCTGCAACATTTTATGTTTTAAAAGAGTACTGTTGTTTCCATATTGTATTTTGCTTCTATTCCATTTCAATGCAGTAGATATTTATTACTTTATTATAGCCAAAACATTCCTGTAACAAATGGGGAAAAAACATATTGTCCTAGAAGTTGATACCAATGGCAATTATCGAATACATTTAGAATGTATTAATGGACAGTACACCATTGAGTTTCTTTGTACAATTAGTTTGGTGCATATCCCTTATTGTTTCAGGCCGGTGCAATGGAGACATTAGGCATGCTTCTGACAAAAATCTGTAAATAGAAATTTCACAGAATAATGTGTAGTTTGCATGAACATGATGTCACAGCTGTTATAGCTTTACTGGACTTCTTGATGAGTCCTGACTTGTTTATCCACGATAGAATACTGTAAGACAGATATTTAATTGTTTTCTGAAGTCATTAACTTAAACGAGGAAGGCCAGTTGAGTCCAGTTTTTGAAGCTAGGTCATTTGGCTCATCCTGAAATTCCAAGAAGCTTCATATATTTCTAGGAGATGAAAATACTTCAGAGAACTTTTAAAAGAAAAGCTCATTCTAGAACTACTCCTAAAACACAGGTTTCCTTGAATGAATCCTATGAGTTATCCAAGCAAATCAAGCCAAAAGCTTTGGATTATTACTAAAACATATCCGAAATGCTGCTTTCACTTAGTACTCAGTTTTGCACCTTTTTCATAGTTTAGTCATTATAATACAAACTCTTCTATTTATTCCTTTCTGTTAAAAAGAAAAAGGAATTATTTGCTTAGTAGCTTTTGTCTTTGTTCTCTTAAATTTGCCTCTTACAGTCTGCTGAAAGGTAGCACTGAAAAGAGTATTTACGGTTTGTATGTAAAATTGTTTGTTTTAAATTATGTTTGAACTGAATTGAGAAGTTTCAAAAGGTGGTGGTTGGAAATGTAAGTCTAAAATTAATGTGTTCACATTTGTTTGGACTTCAAATCTTAATAATTCCTTCTATGTTCCGTGCAAAAGCCACCAATGACAACAAAATAAAAACAAACAAAAAGTATTTTATTTAAGGTTGAAGCTGTGTAGCAGGTATCACTTCTAGAATAATATAACATAGAAAATTGCCCAAAGTTCTTGTCATTTAATGTGTATACATTTATCCCATACCCATTTACTTATGTGGTAAATAAAATTAAAGACACATTAAATGACTCAAGCTTTTTCAGATTTCTGTGTTGTAAATGTGGGAAAGCCATATTACAATATATTTGAATAGGAACAAAATAAAGGCTTTTTTGTTCTTCTGCCAGTTGTAAGTGAAAAAAACAAAACAAACAAAAACAAACAAAAAAAACCAGCAACAAACTTGAACTATCACGGGGATAGATTTCTGAAACTGTGTTGCGATTCTTAACATGTCCTACTCCTATCACAATAAATCCTCTCTTGAGGTTGACTCCTCATTCTTTTAGCAATTAACACAATTTATCAGGTCATGAATATGCAACAAAAATAACCCTTGACAGATTTTTCTCTGTCCTGGTTATGAAACCAGGTTTCCTTTTTCCATATGGCATTCCAACTGCTGGCACAATTGTTTTATTTCATTGGCATAAACTGCCCGATCGCTGATTTCCATTGCCTTTTTTTATCAATGTTTGTCCAAAGTAACCATTTCTGCCACTTAAAGCAGAAGTACTAAATGATTACACTTGGCATAAACTGACCTATTATTGTTTTCCATTGCCTTTTTCTTATCAGTCTGTGTCCAAGTTAACCATTTCTGCCACTTAAAGCAGAATTATTCAGTTACTATATTTTAAAAATGGCAAGAACTTTTGAACAACTGGGTGAGTTTTAAACAAAGAGCTGAAATTAGATGTACATGTCATTGCATGACAATCCGATTACATAAATGCACTATGAAAATATCATTCTACATCTAATGCCTAAGGTATGAACCTTTTTTGTTATTATAGTCTCTATTTTGCATTCTTAACATAAAAAGTAAAGTTGAATGTAAAGAACAGGCAAAATGCAAAAGGAGGTGTGAATATATTTTTAGTACTGTTGAAAGCCTGTTCTCTAACCCTTTGTAAGCCAGAGCTCTGGGTTTCAGCTTACTTGGTCTACAAGAAATGTGTGATGTCTGTTCTTTGTGTGTGTACATCAGAGGGATGAGAAGATCCTGTGGGAAACACACCACATGGAATGTTTCTGACTTCTTGTACATTTGGAACAACAAAAACCAGGGATGATGTAATTATTAGTTTGGTACTTTTTTAATAATAGTAGACTTTCGCAGTGCTCTTTCTTTCATTTAGTTTCCAATTTAAATTTAAAAATTAGCACAACTTGAGGAAAATATAACCTTCAGTACAATTTTAGTATATTTAAAAGCTCAACTATTCTATCTCTTCCAGGGTTTTAAAGTCAATGAGATTTTAGGGAGCATTTGCTATCCTGAGGTTGACAGACTTTTAAAAATTTTATTTTATTGAGTTTTTAATGTTATGCAGTAGTCTTGGTAACAAATTACAAGAGAATATGATATGGAAAATATTCATAAAAATTAGACTAAAAATTAATGGTTGTCTAACAGCTACATATCCATGACATAAATATTGGTACACACACACACACACACACACACACACACATACACACACACATACACACACACATAAAGATATACTTAAGAAAGAATATTACAAAAGATGACAGTCTAATCTTGAAACTGGAACATCCCTAATAAAATCACTGTCTTTTGTAATACCACTTTGAAATAAATGTTAAAGTTACCCAATTTGTGCACAAAAGGCTTCATATACACAGATAGATGGACTCTGCCCATGAGCCTGATAGCCAGTGAACGTATGATGTATTATGCAAAAAGCTGTGTACATCTACAAGAGAACTTAACTATTATTAAATCTTAATGATCAACTACCCCAACAAATCACTATCCCTTTTGTGGCATGTAGTATTCCATAGTCACTTGGTTTCTGACTTGCTAACTACTAAGCATCCATGTTATCACAGCATGCTGCAAAATGTAGAATATTCAATACTTGGTGTCTGACAGTTTCATGGACATTCAGTCTTCCAAAGTGCTTTCAAATGCCAGTTTTTGTTTACACTTAATGTGGGTTTTTATTTTATTCTTGTGCCACACACTTGTGTGCCCTCCTGAGTAAAGATTGAATTTGAAGGGGAGAATAGAAAGGTTTATACTTGAAATGAACAACTTGACAATTTTGCCTCTGTAAGAAAATGTGGCCATCATGAATGTTCTCTCTTGCCTTTTTTATTGCCTCCTTCTCTGCTTGGATAAAAAGTGCCTGGGAAGTAGTTAAGAATGTGACATATCCATAGTAAGTGCTTATTCTCTGGTAACACTCACTGATGGTCTTTGGTTTTTTAGATTCTAAACTAGAAGCAGCGTATCATCATCTAACTTAAATATTTCCTCCATAGACTCAAACTTTCAGTTTCTATAACCTGATTCCTAAATTGTGTTAATTCCTACCATTGCTTAGACTGCCAATTGTAACAGAAAAACTAAGAAAAATAAAAAGGAGGGGCGACATAAAAGGAATATATTAACCAGATAATCATTTGATGTAAGATATATTGCTTGAGTATATATCTTCATTTCCTAATCTGAAATTTTGATTTCGATAGTCTCTCCTCAGTTTAGGAATCATAATTTTTAAAATGTATTTTTAAAAGCAATCTATTTTGTTAAGACTTAACCACTATCTAATATTCAAGTGAAATTTAGTAAAAAAGTGAACAAACAGATCATGCAATAATGTAATACATCATAAACACACAACCCCAATGTAGTTACAGTTTTAGAGCCATGTATTGTGTATTGAACCACATGTATAGTTGAAGATTGTGAGAATGAGGTCTCCTGGTGTGTGTGTGTGTGTGTGTGTGTGTGTGACAGAAGGTAAGGTGAGAGTTAATTGGAGCGAACTGCATGCATGTCCAGGCTTCATCTTAATTCAGGAACCTATTTTGAAATTTCAGCGAAGCGACAATAAAGAGAGAGAAAATGCCCCATTATCTCATGAAAACATGGATTACATTACAACACGTTTCCTACCAAAGGGAAAATTTTTTCATTACTTAATACTAAAGTGCTGAAACCATTAGCATGCACTTTTAGACTTAAACATGTGTATTATGTGCCTGCGCCTCCCAATGGAGATCACAAGTGGTGTCATATTGCACTGTGGGTCCATTAGTAACATAATGGCTTCCAACCACAGGTTTAATGGTTGAAATTGAAAAGCAGGTTGTTGTTGTTGTTGTTGTTGTTGTTTCATTCAGAAAAGAAAGGAAGGAAGGGAGGGAAAGAAATAAAGAGGAAGGAAGGAAGGAAGGAAGGAAGGAAGGAAGGAAGGAAGGAAGGAAGGAAGGAAGGAAAGAAGGAAGGAAGGGAGAAAGGAAAAGAAAAGGAAAGAGAACAGGAAGGGAAAGGAAATTCCTCTCTCTTGCTCTTTTTAAGTACACAGTCAGCTTCAAGCTGTGCCTCTGTTGAGTGATTCTGGATGTGACACTTCAAAAAAAAATGAATGAATCAAAAAATCCAGTACTTTGAAAAAGCTGTCTAGAATACGCAAGAATTAATAAAGGGCATAGCCCATGTAAACTTATTCAACAAGATGTTTTTCTCATGAGACAGAGGAGAACTGTAACATTTTAAAATTAGGGCATGTGACCTAATTTGGGATAGCTATCTCAGGACATGCTAAAGCTTGTTTGCATAGATCATGTACAAAAAAAGCTAATTGGCTCCTCAGTGTGACTTACAATAGCATCCTTATTGCAATATTGCCTCAATTACTAGAAAGAAAAGGGGAACAGAAAATTTATAGTCATGAAAGATATGAACAACTTCATTACTGGAAAGACGGAAAAAAAATAATTCTGTGGTAAAATTTCAAGTATCGAAATAACTTGTCTTATGAATTTTCTCCCTTTTTTTCTTACACTGTTTTGGGAAGCCATAAAAAATAAGAGATGGGACACTTGATTAAAATACATCACACTGTAAGTGAAGTATTACTCTCTGACTATTAATATGGCAGACGGGACAATTAAAAGGGAATTTGTTGCAGAGATATTTGGTTCACAGTATTATTTTTTATTGTAAGAGCAAGAGTTTTTCCAAGAAATCTAGTTGTATTCTTGGTTACTGAATAGTGTCCTAAGGCCACCAAGCTCCATTAAATCTCTCTCTTTTTTTTGTGCCCTGCTGAGAATAGTGATTCTGATCATTATTTTCTTAGGAAAACACAGGCATATGTTCACTCATTCTGCCATGTTGCACTTAAGTGATTAAAAATTCATGTTCCAAGTAAGAAGCTGTTAAGTAGCTAATTATTTATTCTATTTACAAGATATGCCCCAACTGGTTAGGAAAAATGGATTCTGGGGCCTGAAGAAAGCATTAAATTCATTTAGGGTGAGAAGGCCAACCTGCCTCCTGGTGGGTATATTACCAAGTAGTACAAATTGAAAGAGTGCCTTAAGCAAACAAACTACCCACTAAATAAATGGCATATTCATTTTAGGTAGATGTGGCATATCATTTACCTCTTAATAATTCCACACATAAAATATATTTGAAATTCATTGTCAGAGAAACTCAATTCATTATGTATCCCAAACTAGCTATTGAATGGAAAAACTTTTGAAATTGAATACATATTATAGAAAAGGGTGTTTTAAAAATGAAGGATCAGATAAAACAAAGAGACTTAAAAGAGGATAAAAATTATATTTTTAAAAATTCTATACCAAAAATATGC
Organism: Rhinolophus ferrumequinum; assembly: GCF_004115265.2. Taxonomy (NCBI): domain Eukaryota; kingdom Metazoa; phylum Chordata; class Mammalia; order Chiroptera; family Rhinolophidae; genus Rhinolophus; species Rhinolophus ferrumequinum. The sequence goes on along the minus strand of NC_046288.1, from coordinate 25,477,790 downwards.
ACACTAAATTGTTAAAGAATATATTTAGAATGCAATTGCAAATGGTCACTAAAACCAGTAACAGAGATTTTTATAAAGCCCTCAAACTTAGTAAAGTGGCTTTCACTGGGATACTTGACCGAAGCAATATAAAGAAACAAATTTATATTCTGTAAAATTAATTCAGTAACACTGTCAATTGTCATATTATTCTGATGATTTGTATAAAGAATATACAAGTTGTGGAAAAATGATAAGAAACTCTGGGGTAGAGTACATGAGTATGTTCTGTAAAGTTTTTCACTGGTTTTTCAGAAAGTCAGTTGAAAAGTGCCTGAATGGAAATAACAGCTGAAAAGGTGACTGCAGAATTTTGAAACACCTAAATGACCATTTTATGAAATTTCGATCTTTCTTGAAACTTTTGCGAGAATGTTGAATGTCCTGGGACTAAGATCTCCACACCCATAGTGTTAGATATTTCTAAATAAATATATGATTAAATATTTATTAAAAATATTTAGGGAATAGGTCATTCTCATTAATTAAATAAAATTGGTTAATAAACATCACCCGATTAACAAATTTTAAAGAGTTTTGTACATTTACATAAATCATTATAATACAATCAAATCTTTATTATATTTTTCATAATTCAGGACATCATTTTATGTCATAATTATGGGTAATTTTAGCATTACAACTGCATTATTTTTCTAAGTCAAAGGAATAATACAGGATAGACTTCACCACATCAGGTTTTCTTTTGGATCCTACAACTTAAGGCTATCATCTTATATTATTTCTGATGATATAACAGATGATATAATGAATCATTGATAAAGTTATGGCTACAAAAGTCCAATCAGGACTTGTGACAACTATCTCAGTATTCTGATCACTGTGCCATTTATATGTCTTTATTTTTATTTTTTTTATTTTCCAACAATGAGCAGGCTAATACAATATAAAATACAAATGTGTTACTTAGCATCATAATTACAAATATTCTGGGCGTTATTTTTTTGTTTTTCTGGGTATGATTGTCGTTTGACATTGCTCGATTACATTTTTAACTCTTCAGCTCCATAGGGATAATCTTTATATTATTTGTGTTTACATAGTTAGAGCTCGCAAAGCATTTATTATAACACTGATTGAATAATTATCTACCATTAATTTACATTTTATCCTGCCAATTTTAAGTTCAGCCTGCCTGTAATACTAATGCTATTGCTTAAATAATTAGATGAGATATATAAAAAATAAAAATTTCAAGTAGTGTTTCCATTTCCATGAAGCTTCATACTATACTGATTTCACTCTGAATCACCCAGAACAATTGTTGGCAAACCACAGCCTCAAGGTCAAATTCACTCTACCATCTGTTTTTGTATGTAAAGCTTTATTGGACCATTGTTAGATATGGGCCTCAAGCAATACTTAGTGAAAAAACAAACTTCCATGTATAAAGTCTGGGAATACATAGCACCTACTCAGGGGGATTTAATGTGTGCCTGGTCTGACAATCACTGATGTAACTTGATATTTTTAACTATATTTTTTGAGTTTTTTCAAAGTATTTGCTATAGAGATTAAAACATGCATCATAACATCATAATTTACATCAGATTTGTCCTACTTTGATTCTGGCGAGACATAGAAATCCACACTTTGAGCTATTATTCACATATATGTAAATGCATATTTACATATACATAGGTATACACATATATGTATGTGCATTTGTACATATGCAAATACATATGTGTGTATATGCCACATATGTTTTGGGGCACACCCATAGAAATTATGTGCATGTACATGTATATTTATACATAGTTGTGTGTATATAATGTATATATACATGATTTCTATGTGAGTGTCCACTCATATCCACATATTCTCATTGCCTGATACTTTGGGACATATTTTAGAATATATGTGTGTGTGTGTATATATATATATATATATATATATATATGTATGTGTATATATATATGTATATGTATATAGAATATATATAGAATATATATATGTATATAGAATATATGTGTATATATATATGTGTGTGTGTGTGTGTATATATATACACACATACCTACTGGGGTGCCAAAAAATGTATATACATGACTTGTATTCATCTTTTGTTATCGGTATATATTGAGTACTACAATTTTAATACAGTTTTTTCCTTTCTTAAAATGTGTATATGTTTTTTGGCACCCTCTGTATACATAATTTTTATATGTGTCCCCCAAAGCATCTGGCACTGGATAGTGGAGGAGAAATAGAATTAGAAATTTACAGAGCCTGAAACTAGTCTATAGAAACTTCTTCAGTATTCACATACTCAGTGTTATCAGTAAGGAATTTGATTCTCATAATAGCCTACTCAAAATTAAAGTTCTTTCCTGTCAGAAATATACTTGATTATGCAGCACATTTAAATGCTTGATGCTCCATTTTATCAATAGTGAATAATGCTAGAGAAAAGATAGATTTATCTTTCCCTCTCTTTTACAAACTTTTCAACTTAAAATTTAAACTATACATTGTACCAAATCAAACTAAAATTTGCCATTACAAAATTATTATCAAATAAAGAAGCAATCAACACAAATTCAAAGTATAGGGAGAAGTGTTATAAAATTATGCCGGGAAGTTAATACAAGTACGATGTCATTTCTCTGGATTTTGAGTTGTTAGTTGCATTGTCAGGTTTTTGGCAGAAGGAGAAGCCACCTCTGTGAGGTTGGCAGAATAGAGAAATACCTGCATGGTGACAGTACTTATTACCCTGTGGATCATGCAAAGTAGTATATCACTTACTTGGGTACTCCTGTTACCAAAACTGAACAATTATACATTCACTCTTTTTGGTGAACACTTTTCCTATAGTTTTCTTTAAATAGCAAATTTCCCAGGAATAAAGGAAAACTCATCTATATCTTGGTTTTAATTCTTTTTCATTTATTCCTTCATTTATATTTGTTCCTTATGCCAGAAAAAGGAATTGGGCAATGTTAAAGGAGTAAGGAAGAAAGAAATTGTTAGGATGTAGCAAAAAAACCAAAATAATCAAACAAAAAAATACAGAGTGGAAGTATCGACAAAGATAAATTTTACCTGCAACAACTGTGCCTAAATTCATCCTTCAGCTTTAGAATGCTGAAACCTCTTGATAATACTTTAAATATGTAACCTGATGAATGGAAAATATTTGCCTATTCTATGCAAAATAATAATATGCCTTGTATATCCCTACAGTCATTTCTAGGGAATTCAAATAAATTAGCATTAGTAAAAATACTGTGAGTTTATTCAATTCTTCCCTCTTTTACAAATTAAACATTTGAGGAAAATTAAATATTTTCTCAGGTTCTCATAGCAAGCTGAGGGCAGAGCAAGAATAAGAACTGATAGCTTTCAGTTCTGGTGTTTGAGCTGCAACACTTGAGGGCAGGGGTCCTTACCTATTAAATATCCCTGAGGCTTAACCTCAGTTTTGTCATCCTTTCCCAGTTTTCTTTCTTTTATTAAACTGGCACAAAGCTTCCTCTAAAAGTTTTTTACCCCAATTATTCCTTACATGATAATAGTACCAAAAATCTAAAGTTATTTGCTTTAGACTTATTTTTAACTTTACAAATGTAGAAATGGGAGTGGAGATGAAAAGCTGATGAGGGTTATTACTTTGGACTTGGACTTTTTTAGGGTGAAAACTGCAGAATATCTAAGCTCTCTGGATATATAATAAAAATAGAATAAATTACACTTTAGTATTTTTCCAGACCCTCCAAGTTTCCTCAGGATAACACATTTTCCTCTTTAAAAACTTGTATTTTTACTTTATACTCTCCAATTATTAAAGAAATTTTGCTTATTAAGAGAGGCCAGAACATAGAAAATATTAAACTGAAACCTATAATTTTGGTTGAAGAATAATTGATCGCATACAAATTTATATCTTTCTCTATAGCATATTATAAAGATGTCAAATACATCAATGTGTTATAAAAACAGAATACTAATCAAGTTATTTTAAGAAGTTTCATCGGGGTCTAAGGTGGAGAAAAGTGATCCATAAGACTATTTGACATACATAACAAAGTAAAACTACATGAAGTATTCTTACTTTTCAAAATATTCTACCCGGAAACTATATACTTATCCAAAACAATCTTGTAACATTCAAAAGTGTTTATGAAGTTCCTATGATGCTATTTATTTTTAATTTAAACATCATGACACATACTTTTGACCATCCGTAGTGATGACAACTCTATATTAATTGATAATGAATTTGTTTTGAAAGCCATTAAAAGTTATTCAGAGTAAAGTCCAATGAACGTTTGTTTATTGGGTCTCTAGGTTTGAAAAGTTACAACATAATAGCAAGATTCTAATGTCAGTTTGGTTGAGAAACAGAACAAACGAAAACATATTACATTATAGGCAGATTTATATAATAATGTCCATGACTCCATCAAGGGTCTTATTCTCCCAGTATGTTTTGTTCATATTGTTCACACTGTGTGTACTGTGCTCATGTGATATTCTTACCTGAAAAGAGAAACATTTATTTTTCATTTCAATATTTATTAGTGTAAAATGAAACAAAAATTCCCACATATCCTCTACACCTTTGTAGTGTACCAACTAAATTTTATGTGCCTCAAAATAGAGGGAAAATCTAACCAACAAAAATATGACCAAAAAAAAAAAAAAGAAAGAAATTAATCAAAAAATACTACAAATACTGATTTTCAAATATCTATTTGTCTATTTTGGTATTAACCAGCCAAAAGTTTAAGTATATATAATATACACATATAAATTAACTCTAGTAAATTTAATAGGAGAAATAATTGAAAGGCTCTCAATAATAATGTCACTGATATACACCAAGAAAATAGGTTATTTTCATCTGGTGGATCAAATGTTTTACTATAGCGTCTTCTCTTGTTTCTTTACACATTAATATATCTGTAGGCCTCTCTGAGTGTCTGCAATGGCTTGGCTATAGATGTCTGCCATTTCTGATACATTGTCATTTCTTTCCAACTGAAGGATCTCTTCTATTGCAATGATTAGTTAAAAGTTTTAAGAAAACGATAATAACCCTCATGTTGGAGAGATATAATGAAAAGGGATAGTAATGATGGTAAGTTGTGCATATTTCAATTAATTGTGAAAATTCCAAGAAACTGATGATTGGGCTGAGGTTGCTCAATTTTCTCTCCTTTAGGAAGACTCTCTGGTACGCTGCCCTGAGAATCCGTGTGCATGCATGAAATTGTGTCTGTATATATGTGTGCGTGTGCATTTTGGTTCCTCTTAAAATAGGCATTACTTAAGCACTAGTTTATTTGTCCTTGACATTCATGCTACATAAATGTCATTGCAAATGAGAGGTGCATCACTTTAATATTCTAGTTAAATCTCATAGATCATGATATAGTCAAGAAACTTTGCTGTTAAAAGTAGATACTTCCCTGGTTTGAATGTAGAAAGGAAATGTATGCTTGCTTTATTGCAAACATAAAATTGGGAGTTGGATCAATGAATGCTTCTCAGAAAGATGTGTTATTTAAGTATCTTTCTTGCAGTATAAGACACGATTGCATGTATCAGACATACAATAATGATTACTTAATATGACTAGATTTAAACATGCAAAAAAACTATTTAGGTTTCCCATAATTCTCCATAAACCACATGACTAAACAACATAAACAAAAAAACACAATAACTCAATCTTGTGAGCTTCACTAAGGAATGAATAATAAGTCTTCAGAGATTCTCCTGGGTGCTAATGCATACTGGTTTCATTAATTTATCATCAGACTTTGCTTAATTGCTCCCATCTTAAAGAGGATTATAACAGTAGATACAGAATGAGTGTGGTGGAATAGTCAGGAAAAACAAGTGCCAAGTTCATGTGCTTTTTGCATTTGTTTGTTTTTTAACATAGCTAAAAATATCAAGATTACAACCACACATTGAGATTATGTTATAGGTTCTCTGTTCCTGAGAAATAACACCTTAATAAAAAATGCAAGTGCACTTTCTTAGTATTTTTTCCTATTTGTTCCTTTCTTTGTTTTAAGTTGTTGCTTTAAATATTTCTGGGTATAATATATATTGTGTGTGTGTGTGTGTGTGTGTGTGTGTGTGTGTGTGTGTGAGATAGATAGAGAGGGAGAGAGAGAGAGAGAGAGAGAGAATGTTGTCGTTTACCTTTTTTCCTAATAAAGCATCCATCCTAATGATGTGACTTCGGGATGATATATAGCATTTTCTCTGTAGCAAACTACTTATTTCTTCTAGTCTTCCATCATTTTCTTTAGGATCCCTTAACACTCTTACCTCTTACAGATAAACTTGTAGAGAGAAACCATCTGCAGGTGGAACCTCTTTTTTAAAATTTAAATGATAAACTCTTTTAACACAGGTTGATTGCCAATAGGGGTCACCCAAATTTCAGCTGAATTAATCAATTAATACATTTTAGAATAGATAAACAATATTACCTATGCAATTTCCTTTAATTCCTTGTTATTATCCACCTGTTTTTATACAGGGAAAAATACAAAGAAAAGAAAGGAAAACGAAAAGCTTTAAGCAAAATTACAATCTTGAATTGCTACTAATAATATCCGACATGTTTCGTGTTACTGAATTAGAATTCCAATGTAGGCAGTTGATCATTTGTACAAGTATACTGCTTAGTTAACGGTGAAAATTTTTATTCTATCTCAAATTATATGTTGTATGACTTTTCTGAGCTACATGTTGCCATTATTGTTAATGTGTTACGTTAATAAAAATATTTTTTCCCAAGGGTTTTACAATTTAAGAAACATGTTCAGCCAAGAAAGTGGTTAAAGTAAAAATATTTATAAGTACTTTATGACATACTTATATGGCAAACTACTACATTATTTAGAATGAGGGACAATTCATGTAGGAAAACAAAAGGACCTCAGAGGACATGTGGTTCACTGATCCTAATGAGTAATTTCTATGAGACTGCCAACTATGTCTGTCTCATTCTCTATGGCATTTTCTCAGGGCGTATCACATAATAAATGATAAATAAACATAAAAATTGAATTAATATCTTAGAATAAATTCGATGATCAGAAACTAAACTGTGTATTTATAAACTGTGAATTTATAAAAGATTAGTGATGGTTTATTTCATGTTTCAACTAGACTGGACGAAACGATGTCCAGATAGGTGGTTAAATATTATTTTTAATATTATTAAAATTAATATTTTAATTTAATTTAAATTTAATTTAAATTTAAATTAAATTTGTAGGGTCTGTCTGTGAAGGTGTTTCAGGAAGAGGTCAGCATTTGAATTGGTAGACTGAGTAAAGCAGATGGTCCTGGTCCTGCCCAATGTGGATGGGCATCATCCAATTTCATTAGCACCTGGATAGAACAAAAAGGTCAAGGAAAGTTGATTCACTCTTTGCCTGACTGTTGAACTGGAACATGATCTTCTCCTGTCCACAGCTGTCCTGGCTCTCAGGCCTTCCGACCACACTGGAATCTGTATTGGTTCTATTTCTCTAGAGAACCATAAAACAAGACTTAAAAGTAAATAGTGTTGAGGGGCTTTCATGTTTTTATTCTTATTTGGTTTTGTTTTGGCTAGAACTCTGTTTTATTATGTTTTCAGAGTAGCCTATTGATGAACCCAATTATGGAAGAAAATGTTATTTATCCTTTCTTCACCCCAAGTCTAAAATGTGGAGCTGAAATGGGACTACTTGTAGAACTTATTTGAGTTCTTTGCAATTGGATGGGAATGGGAGAGAAATTTAATGAACCTATGTCTGGAAAATCTACAGAGTGAAAAAGAGTTGGCTTGGTTGGGTAGCTGGAATTTCTCAAGTTTCTTCAGCCAAAAAGATATATGAGGTTTTTCTAAGATTCAAACATGAACTACAAGGGCTAGAGGGGTAATGAAACTGCATGAGAGCGTCTGTGTGGTAGGCATCACCTGAAAAACTATGTGCTAAGAAGGAAAATGAAAGGCAATATTTTTACCATCTAGTGGAGAGAGATGGTTTTTTTTTTGAAGGAAACAGCAGGTGAGAGAATTCTGAAAATTAGAATACACTAATGAGAGAAAATTAGTTGTAAATATATAATTGGACAATAGTGTATATGGACATTTCATGACAGTCCCAGCAAGTTATGACTTTTCTGATTCTTTGAAAACAAGATGGAGAAGTGGAGATTTAAGTCTGAAAAAGAAAAATGCCGAAAAACAGTCACTTTAAACAGCTATAGATTTCTTGCCTACTGAAAAGTCCAGATGGAGCAGTAAGGAGAAATATGAATAACAATGGAAACTTTGGCTATACTGGAGAGAGACTAGTTTCAAAGTACAGCTTTGAGTCTTTTTTTACTATATAAATTAATCACAGAAATTGTATTACATACATATTTATGTAATACAGAACATACACATGTTTAATGTGAGTACAATGATAAACAGTATCTCACCAAGTGTGACATAATGTTTATATGTCATCTTGCCCCCAACACCAATATATAAAAAAATTCTTCATTTATCACCTTCAATTATATTAGTTTATAAAGTATAGCTGTGATTAATATATCAGAGACTTCTTTCCATTGTTTGATTTCATAGTGGGTGTTAGATAACAATAGCTTCTTAAACCAAAACGGGGGGTGGGAGGATGGGGGTACGATTTAATAAAGAGTTTTTGTTTTTAAATATATAATTACTCCACACCTTTCTTTTACCTTTCAAAGGTGATATTTCATTAGAAAAATTAGACTCTAGAAAACCCTAAAATAGTATATATATAAATATGTAAAATAAATATATAAATATATGTAAATATATTATAGTTATATAAAATTATAAAATATAATATCTTATATAATGATATGAAAACTACATATTTATAAATACATATTTATATATAAATATATTTTCACTGATGTGTTCTGCTTTGCGCTGAGAATGCAATGCTCTTTTAAGAGTTAGTGTTCTTTAACTGAAGAGTAACAACATAACTTTTCAGTCTTACAGTCTACTTTCTAGGTCTTTACAGTAATTAAGTATTAGATTAAAACTTTTTTAACTTAGTAAGTTTTTATTGTCATATTCTTATAAGTGGCAAAATTCAGATCTCTGAAGTTCTCATCTATTGCTCTTAGCACTCTACCAAAATTGTGAAGTTACAGATAAAGGTTTTAACAGCATACCAAATGTTAACTCTGAGATGCATGGCTTTTCCAGTTAAAATAAAAATAAACATAAGAAAATATAATTTTCATTGAACTTTTTATAAAGAACACAATTCCCTCTGGGAAAATATTAGAATTCTCAACAAGAAATCTAATATTTAGTTTTAAATAATAAATGTGGAAAGCTATGTAGAATATTTTACTATCTTCTCTTAAATTATTATAACAATGGCCACAGTGTTTACCTCTCTTCAGGTGGACTAAGGATACTGGCGGTTGCTTGTGTTCTTAGAGTTTTAAAAAATGTTTAGCAATATGTATATATTTTTTCTAAATATCCAGCTAATTAAGTAAAACAAAAATTATAATAGAATGATATTTCATATAGTGTACATCACTTAAATGAACATTTAAATTTTTTCTGTTTACCATGACAGTAAATAACATTTTTCAAATATTTTCCAATAAATAAACAGAAAGTCTCATAGAGGACAATTAGCAGCAGTAAAATCAAAGTTTGTTATTTCTCGAAAATTATACGGTTCTTTTGTTACCCTCCCCCAGGTGGTGGCAACTTATAAATTTCAATCAATTGTTGGACTAGGAAGGATCACAAACTCATTTCATTGTTCCTGTTGATAGAAGCATACACTAGTTCCTGCATTGTGACTAGTGTTTCACTTTCTTGCTGACTTCTGTGCTGACTGTGATGTCATAGACCTATACATATCCACAACTACAGGATGTATCATGCATTTCTGCATACTCTGCGAGCAGAGGCATTTAATGGCTTTGTTCCAGATTGTCTTTTCAAGAACATTTATATAGCAAACATCCTTGGAAGACTATGATAACATCTCCTTTCAGTTCAAAGGACAGGTTTTCTTTGAGCTCAATATTAATAAACATAATGTCTTCATCAGGGCAAAGCTCAGGCAGGGTTACCGAACATTATAAATGATTCAGATCCCTAAACTCAGGGTTCCACTCCTGTAATATAAACCACTGCATAAGGTGGGGGTGGGAGTGTGTGTGTGGCTTCATTAGAAAAATAAAGATGGTTTCCCTTACTTGGTACCAAAGTCCTACTGAATAGAATATTGGTTTATCTTCATAAAAGTTATGAAATTACAAGGATTATTTTGTTTATTTAACTACAATGGAAAATAATGATAATACTATACTTTTGGTTCATGCCATGGCCAATTTCCCACAAATATTCAATTGTATCCTTCTAATTACCCACTCATATTTAACTTTTGCCCAGCAGAATAGAGAAATAATTTATGAGTGGGAACTCCTGAACCTCAAAGGAAGTATTGACACCAATTATCTATGAATTGTTAGAGGAGAATGAGAAGAGAACCAGAGCAATTATATAAATTTCGGGTTTGGCCCTTATGACATTATGATGTGACCCCTAGTATCTCTGCTCAAATCAACATTTGAGATTCTAAGAAAGCAGATTAGTATATTTGTGAGGAGAAGAAAAACATCATTTTTCCTGCAATAGTCAAATTGCAAATAAACACAGCTAATTTATGATTCATCCATGATACAAATTTACTGCCATTTAACTCTGATCAAGTGTGGTTTCCACAATTCCATAGTATCGGTTAACCCCAGAACACTCTGTGACACTAATCAGATATTCTTTGAGGAATGTAGTAGCCTGTATCAGAATTTTTTCTTTTGGTCAATAGTCTACAAAGTATAAGTTATTTAGCAGAGCTGCTCCTTCTAGCTTATACCTTGGTCTTGGATCATAAGGATTCACATAAAACCATCATGTGTTCTCATAGCACTCTTTAGTGCTTAAACATACACACAATTTTTTTTCACCAAAATAAGAATGAGCTCTTCGCTTAATTCTTCTTCATAACTTGAAAATTGCATTGTAGTAGACACTGTTTCTGAATATTACATGAATTTTTTCTTTCAATTGAGAAGACATTGTCATAAAATAAAAATATAAAATGCCCAGCCTAAAACCATATGTTTGGGCCACAGTAAACTTTGTGGCTTTCCAAAATTTTAACATATTAATAAACTCAGTCTTTTACATTGCCTAATAACACCAAGATGTTCACCCAGAGCACTTTTGAGATTAGCCAAACAAACTAGGAAGAAGAAAATGGAAACTCATGGCAATGTATAACACTAGAAAATGTATTAAATAATGTAATTTATGGCTTATTCATAAATAGAATCATAGAGACATTTAAATTGTGTATGAAATATTACTAATATTGGAAATGTTTACATTCTCATGTTAAGTGAAAAGTTAGAACATTACATTATATAAGCAAGATACTTTCTAGTCATGTTGTACAAAGAAAGAGGGAAAATTGCCAAAAGTTAGTTAAGTATAGTCACTGAGTATGTGTGTGTTTCTTTTTTCTTTTTTTTGGTGGATTTAATTTATTTAATATAATTTTCTGCATTTTATAATGTGCATATTTTACTCATATAATCAACTCTTTCAAAACTACTAATTTTAAGTGTATTTTTAAAAGCAATTTAGCTGTGTGTTTTTGTTAAAATTACAAATTAAATATTAAGCACTTATAACTTAAAAAGATTGTACAGTGTAACATTCTGATAATTGTATCTCATTAAACTCCCTTCTAGCAGAAAAGGGTGAAAGTGTGAAAACCTTGAAAGAATAGTTTAAACTTTACAAAATGTGTACTGTGTTCTGACATTTATTCCAATCTTCCATTATGATTAAGCACCTTGTTTTTCCAAGCTTTTCAGCTAATCTACCAAGAATTGATGAAAAATAGTATAGCCTTTTTTTAAATGACACTTGACATATAGCTTGTCAGAGGTAGAACCATATGAGCTTTAACTCTCTCTTATTAACCATTCTGAAATCCACTGCATCGAGAAATTAGGTTCACTTAATAACCTTGTGATATCTAAGGTAAAATTTGCAGTCACTGTATATGCATGTCAAAATCTATTAAAACAAGTGAACAAAGAGGGGATTTGACAAAGCTTAATTAAACAAGTAGATTTTCAACAAGTTTATTCATATGGTGATACAGAGTTTCCATTAAAAAATTTGTCATTTAAGTTATCTCCAGTATATATTTTATTAGACAATTTTCTTGTGGTCTGCAACTATATCATTACATTTATACTTACGAAAGTACTCTATATTTTTCTACTACATGCCACATATATTTGGATCTAAATTCATGGCAAATTGAAACTCACAAATAACTATAAAAGACTATTTTTTACCAGGTACTCAACAAAATATATGAGCACAGAGATGAGCTTTGATACTGAGCAAATTCAACTTGGAAAGGTAGTTAAGGCAATTTAATTACTTGGTATCTTATGACAACTATTGTGAGTTTGCAGCACAATTAAACACCTATTGTTTAGAGCAACCCTGAAACAACCAATGGAAAATTGAGGTAAAAAAATCTTTTGCCCAGCATTTATTTCCATTAATCTATCTATTACTCAGTATTTATTTATTCATTATTAATTGTGTGCATACTATATACTGTGCTAGGAACTGGAGGAAAAATATAAAGCATGCAATGATCTGGCCCTCTCCGTGCTTACCGCTAAATGGCAGATACAGATAAGTAAAATTAATTCTCAAACACTGAACTGAATTTAAAGACAAAGGAACTATACTCTTCTGTGCAAGCCCTTAAAAGATCTTCACATAGACTTCTTTAAGATGAAAAGGCATTCTTAAGGTGTGATGTCTACTTTTAATCATAGAGAATATGTAGAATTGATTAATAATCAGGAATGGGACAATTAAACAACAGCCAAAAAAATGTCTATCAGAGGAAAGAGCATAGATATATTGAGATAGAGAGGAGTTCCATGGAACTCGAAATAGCTAGAAACAGCTGAAATACAGAATGCAAGGGAAATAGTAAGACTTGAATTATCATTTGTCAATGTCTTCTACAGTGTATAAAGTTGTACAATATTTAATTATTTAATGTTTTAACATTTGCAAAATGACTTACCAAACTACACCATTCAACATTTCTTTTGTGTTTGTATTAAATACTAGACAAAATGATGTATCACATCATTTACTTGTAAAGTAAATGAAATGCAGGGAAGATAGCCTTCCACTTCTTACCCCGCCTGCAGCCCTCCCACACAGATAATAATGCCTAATAGTTATCAAAACCAGATCTTTAAACCAGATCATCTGAATAAACTTAGTATTGTTTCAGTAAAATGCCCCCTTCTGTCTCAAAAACAAAACAAAGCCAAAAATAACACACACACACACACACACACACACACACACACACACACACTTAAGAACTATTCATTGTTAACCTGCTTGAAAACTCAATTATCTTTGTATTAGGTTTAAATCACATATAATCAAACACTAAAAAGTGCAAAGACATAAAACTCCCTTCATGTATATAACTGAACCCACCTTGACTTTCAAGATCGCAATTCTTCCTGAAATCATAAAACTCACTCTTGCCAATTCAAGGTCCTTAGTTTCTTTGAGTTTAAATCACAGTGTCCCTTGGTTAAGAATGAAGTCCAGGTTTTATAAACTAATACCATCTATTCTTCCATTATGGACACCTAAGGCTACAGAGAGCTTAATTATAAACCTAAGATTGGGGAGTGTTTCTAGAATATTTAGAACTACGTTTGACCAGATGGCCTGCACTGTGGAGTAGAGTCTCTCCTATGTGATGTTTGTTTGTCTGACTCTTACTCTGCTTGAATCCATAGTTGATGACCAAATTTCCATGGTGAGCTCTGGTACTCCTTATCAGGAATTCTTCTTTCGGTGTGTTGAAAGGTAAATCGAGGTATATTAAACAATTTAAGTGTTTACTTAAGAAAAAATTGATTCTAATCGGTGAGCACCAAATTGGAAGTTGTTAGGAGTCCTCAGCTGACAGGAGCTAGGGGAAAGATTTATATAGAGAAGGTTCAGAAGCAAAGAAAATAAATTATTTGATTGCCTATAGTAGTGTAAAGCCTAGAGGGCTGTTTGTGGTTGGTTGTCCTTAGGTCTTGATTTCATAACCTTGAGGTATTGAGATTTGGGTTTGCTTATGTAGGCTGCCAAGGCATTAGAGCCACCTCAGGCTAGTGACCTCCTTGTTTAATTAATTTAACAGGCACGTGGCATTCCAACTAGTCTTCCTAAAAGTTTCTAAATATTCTCCACATTTCTCAGATAGTGAGTCTCTTTTAATTGCCTTAATACTATATGTATAGTCATCTCATTCATACTCTGTCGCTGTGGTATCATAAAAAATATGAATCAGCTACATGGTTTTCTGTCCTTCCTTCCTACAACCTCGGGACTGAGTTAAATTTGCCCTGTACTTTGGGATAACTGGAAATTAACTTTGTGTGGCTTCTATTGTTTCTGACTCATTTTAGAGATAAGACCTGAGGGGATAAAGATACTGGAAGTCCCTATCAGTGAAAACGTTTTCTTTTTACCTTTTCCTTTGTTTAAATCCTAACCCCAGGTCCAGAAATGCTTGACAACACTTATCCATGTGGAGGTTAAAATAACAAGCTCTTTTGCAATCATAAACACATTCTCAATCTAGGTTAACTGTGCTCTAAAGAGGTCTGAAGCAGACCATTACTAGCATGAATTTAGAGGTCTATTGACGTTAGAGTCAGCATGTGTCCTAGGATATGTGCTCTTGCTATCGCAAACCAAGGTCTTCCGATTTTAAAACACTATTTTTATTTTATCAAGAACCTGACTCTTAAAATTAAAATGCTAGCCTTTGTACACTATGTCTCTGCAAGATATTTTTTAAAATCAATTTATATACTCAAGTGACTTTGTTTTAGGTTGCATCTGACAAGCTTCACAAAACAATGAACATTATTGAATTGTTAGTATAAGGGTAAGAGCAACAGAAAAAAAATTCAGGAATTAAAAACATTGATTATTAGCTGAAAAATTGTCTTACATGCTTCATTAATATTCTTATAATATATTTGCAATGATTATATCATTATAGAGTGAGATAAATTGTAACACTTTATGAACGTCTAAGTTATCAGTCAATAAACTATTGTAATGACTGACTAGTCAAAAACATTAACTAAAATACATAGATACACACATAAACACACACACGTGCATATATTTATATATGAGTATATTCAAAAAACATGGCTTTTTTTCCATAGGCCAATTACTAATTTGATACATTACATTAATCAGTGTACATTTTGGAAATTTTGCATTAACAAAAGTAATTAAAATAAATGAAGAGAAAAATTAAACCTATATGTGGCCTAGATAAAAATTGATGCTAAATATGGATAGGAAATTTAGGTTAAATACAGAATGAAATATAAATTAATTGTCAAAATAACTAGAAAAAAAATGGCTCTGGTTTATTTGCTAATACATTTTTCTTTTTTTTTTTCTTTCCTTTCATTTGATCAATATATTAATTAAAGACTGCTAGGAATTCTAGGAAGAGTTGGGATATTAACAAATAGGCTTGCAATTAAACATTCTTTAATTTATTTAATTTAAAAAATAAATTGTTTTAATAAGTCAATGTATTCTTTTTTTTTTTTTTTAAGGTGTTTGCAGACACAGTATCGTATGATCTAATACTGTATTGGGTTATAGCTAACAAAAGCCCAAGAGGTCTGAAGCAGACCATTACTAGCATGAATTTAGAGGTCTATTGACGTTAGAGTCAGCATGTGTGCAATTCTCTTAGCCTGTCTTTATAAGCTGTAGCCTCACAGTTACAGGATATTCACCGTAGTCGTAGAAGTTTTGTTTCTATTAAAGGCAGAATAAAGCATAGAAATATTGTGTTCTAGGTAGAACTCCCTTATAGTCAGCAAGGCAAGAGTTTTCAGAGGACCCTTCTCCACAACAGATTTAAGCAGATTGCTGCTTAAATCTAACAAAGTTTAGGCTAGAAGTAAGTCACATAGCTAGTTTTAGCTTCAAAAGTTGTTGGGGAAAATAGACAAAAGTCAAACCATGGTTGGCTTAATTTAATTATGATCTACTGTTTAGGGGCTAGAAACTTTAATCAGGATTCTGTTAAAACAAAAATAATGTAGAATGGATATCCAGCCAAAAATAGATTCTGCTACAAAGTTGTCATCAGATTCTGACTGTAAATTAGAATAAAATTCCTCTCCTGATTATCTAAATTGATGTTTTATATCCTATTTCATTGAGTGAAGGATACAACCTAAGACCACATTATTTCTTTGAAATTTTAAATCCAATGACTTAGTATCATTCACTCAATCCAAAGGGTCAGTCTTTATTACCCTTATATTAAAACTTAGAAGCTTGGAAGTCTGTTAAATCAAGTAATGGGTCACATTTGCTACCAAATTCCCACTGGCATTGGCAAACAACATCATCATCTAAAGCAAGCTTTCCAATAATCTGCAGACAGTGCTTATTGATCATAGGGGACATCATGGTTTGCAAAGACTCTTTTGTTACAGAAGCAAATCCTGCAGTAGTAACTGCAATCTTTATATGCGTTGTGCTATAGAAATATGAAATAGTCTCTAAGTGTTATCATCATCCACTGCCATACCAAAACAATAACTATCTGAGTTCTAAGAGCTAAAGCGCTAGTCTTTAGTTTTTTTTTTTTTTAGTTCTTAAACAAATATATGCATTTTCTCAATGCCATCCAAGTGCCTGGAGTTGGGAAATTCCATACACAAGCTATGCTCAAAACAGATTTACCTGCCTAAATCTGGTAAAAGTTATCTGTCCAAATTTCTCTATTTCTTTGATACACTCCCTTTCAGTGAAGTCCTCCATTTGCCATCAGTCAAGACCACCTCAGTTTATTAAACACAATTTCAAATCTCAAAAGTCAATGAGAGGTGGTGTCTTGGTCACTTTCTTTCAAAGCGATGTCTCTGTTTCTTGCGCACATTGACCCTCATTCTCCCTAAGACATCATCTATAATTAATACTAATTGATGAGAGCTGGTGGGTAGGTGGGAATAAATTGCCTCTTCATTGACTTACAGAACCAAGAGTTAGGCCAGAGTTCATGTTCAGCCATGAAGAAATGGCATATCTGTACTGGATGTTAAAATGTTTCTGCATTGTTCAGTGCTCTCACTATTGCACCTTGATCTCTTGGACCCTCTCGCACCTTATCACTGTCAAACGTATGTTAGCTCTTGACGCAACAGAGGTTTTCCAGGACCAAGCTTCACTGCTTTGGCTGACATAAGCTCTCATTGGTCCTCACTATTACCTCTGTAGTGGTATCCAAAACATTTTGAATATTATGTGTAAGTTCATCCCAAGCCCAAAACTATAAAGTTATGCCCTTATCTCAGAAAAACAAGGATAAACTAGTCTTACATCTTATAATTAAAAAATGTATTTTATACCTCATAAAAAAGACAGTTTCTTTCAAGTGTTCCCTCTAGATATAAAATACTACCATAAATTTTATAGTAAATACTACTACTGTCTAGACTTTCAATCAAGCACCATGTTATGTAGTCACATACCCCATTGCTGAGATTATATCTAATTATTTCCACAAATGTAACACTACCTATTTATCTAATCCAAGAGCCAGGGATGGCATAGTAATATGATTTTAAATGGCATCTTTCTAATAGGAAATGTTTATGTGTAGAAAAAATATGACTAAATAAATGCAAATATCATTTTTAAATGCAAATATCACTTTCTTTTAGATATCACTAATATTTCAAAACTTAAAAAAATAAAAATCAGCATTTCTTTCCTTGATACAGGCTAACCAGATTATGAACTCTGTAGTCTAATCTTATGAATTTTCTGAAACAGAATCTTTAAATCCACCTAACTTTTATTGTACTTTCTAAAGCTATTCAACTTATTGTATTATTTTGGCTTCTTTTGTGTTTCCCTGAAAGGAAGAGCTAGCTGGACCATCAGCTCTAATGCATCTTTCAGAGCAAAACTTAATATAAGACCTGGTCTTATTTTAATATAATATAAGACTGGGTATAGTATAATATAATATAATGTAATTGTAATATAATATAATATAATGTAAACCGGGTCTTATATTAATATTTGCTCCAAAAGACGCATTAGAGCTGATGGTCCAGCTAGGTCTTATTTTCGGGGAAATACGGTATATCAATCTCTGAGTACTAAACTTAACATACTTATATTTGCTTAAGTTTTTCAAAGATGTTTATAAGTTAATTCTCAAGTTCTCCAATTCTTTATTTCCTTCCTGGTGACACTTTATCTGGTTTACTCCATTGGTGGAATTAAAATTATACTAGATACCCACCACTGAGTATCTAGTTTAAACCACTGAGTACTATTTGGCCTCAGCCATTACAATCCTCACCCAAACCCTAACCTATGTTAAAAGGAGATCTTTCAAAGACCTCAATTTTCTAATGTTTATTCACCACAATAACTATTTCAGTGGTTTGTGCTTTGTAGGGCTTTATATAAAATGTTAATTAATCACATATTTTTAACGCTTTCATTTTTACCTTTCACCATATATTTAGCAAAATGAGCAGAAAGTTATAATTATCTTTAGTACAGTTACCATCAAATTATAGAAACTCTATGAACCACCACTTAAATTTCATTACATTGCAATAGAAACCAGACTTTAAGAATTCATTTGTAGACTGTAATATAACATTAGTAAGTATATGTAAATTTGTCATTGGCTCTTACGTCTGTCTTCATTAAAAGAAGTGTCAAATGAGTTGATTTAGAATTTTTTGAATTCATAAATTAATTTTCCACACTGGAACTGATATGAGGTTCTCCCTTTCATGTTCAATTAAAATTGTATTAAAC
Source organism: Rhinolophus ferrumequinum (assembly GCF_004115265.2). NCBI lineage: Eukaryota > Metazoa > Chordata > Mammalia > Chiroptera > Rhinolophidae > Rhinolophus > Rhinolophus ferrumequinum. The sequence goes on along the minus strand of NC_046288.1, from coordinate 25,458,733 downwards.
CTATTAAATGTGGCAGTTTTTATGATTGATATACAACATTTAACTTATGGCTGCTCAAAGCTTTAAACAGAGATGCAGGTAGTATAAACTGAATCCATTCTTTTTCCTTAAGGATGAGGAAGCACTATAGGATGCAAGCCAAGGAATGCCTCTCAGGCTACAATAGGATCAGGAAGAAAAATTAAGATTGGGGTAAGTTAGATCCAAGAAGAGAAAAATCAAAAGTTAAGTTCTGTTGCTAAAGAATTTGTCGCAACAGTTCTAGGAAACTAATACACAAGGTAATATATGCTATCTTGGCCATTGACTTTCCAGAGCAGGAGGATAGCTAACTTGTGATAACTAGTTAATGCTTAAATTAGGGACATCCCTGAAGGGACCCTCCAGGGATTGCCTGAGGCCTCTGGTGCAACTGCATCACATTTCAACTTCTCCTTCTTTCCAATCCTGCTTCACTATTATCTGCTGGCGTTCCTGAGAATATTATTAAATATACCTTGTGCATTCAAATCTTAAAGTCTATTTTCCACGTTACCCAGACTTTGGTGGTTGGTAGAAGTCATGATTTTAGGAAGCAGAATCTCAAGTGAAAGTTTAGAGCTGGGTCACCTGCAGGTAAACCAGAAATGACCTTGTCACTGATGGAGAAGATAGAGTATAATATCCATTTTCCATCTTTTATTTTTTCATCTTGTTCTCTGTTGGACCACAATTACTAAAATGTTTAATAGTGATAACCTAGGATAGAACTACTGTGGAAGGGATTGCACTGGTAATCATATTATCTCAGGCTTTGAGAGGTGGGGGACGTAATAATTTTAAGGCTATTTCATGAAGAATAGTGAATGGTTTTGCTCATTGGTCAGGACCTGGTAGAAGAAAGATTAAAAACTTGGGACATAGACAACTGGTAAAGTTGCATGCAGATGGAGTTATGCAAGTGTGATCTTTTAATGGTGCTATGGTCCCAATAGGTAGAATACATATATCTAAAACGAAGTAGTAGCCATAGAAATTTCTCTTGTTGGCCTCACTCCCAGTCATTTATCTGGATTATTTGTGCTTCCTGACCCTGAAAGTCTAATCTCTGCAGCTATAGATGTTGCAGTTTCAGAGGCTGAATGTTAGGGGAGTCTGAGTAAATGTAATCTGTTGTTGCCCATGGTCACTTTGGGCTCTTTTACCAAAAACTCTGCAGTCAATTAAAAGAGGAACCAAATTGAAAAGGATAATTGATCTTGAGCATCACCAGTAGATAGGGTTGTTCCGATGTAATAGAGGGTGAGAAGATAGTGTTTACCACATTATTAATCCCCTGGGTCATCTATTGAACTTCCCTGATCAATTTTAATGGTAAGTAAGCAAGTGTAACAACAGTGATCAAAGGGCATGGAGATCCAAAGGCCCACACCTCTCAGGTATGCAAATCTGTGTCACCTCAATAGGTTAGCGACCTAGAACAACAGAAATTTTTAGCTAACAGTGATGGAAACATAAACCCTATAGTACAGGAAGCAAATAATGAATAGACAATTGCAGCCATATGATTAGCTTTGGTGATGGAGACATGCTTGTTCTACCAACTTGCTTATAAGTCATGTAGAAAAGATACCAGCCAGTATCTTGGAGAATATACTCCCAGGTAGAGTGAAGTATTTTACAAAGCAGATAGATCCTAACTGTTCAAGAGGTGGACTGTATTGGATGCTGAAGCTTTGCCCCCATTCACTTTCAAAACCTATCTGCCAGGACTGACAGTTGCAGACAAATCACAGATGAGACTCAAAGAATTTCCCATGGTCAAAGGTAACATATTCCCCACAGTTGTAACCTCTCCCAGGGGTAGCTCACTTCCAAAAAATGGTTTGTGCAGAGGGAAAAAAGTACAACTTTCTTGCCTTCCTTTTGAATATTGCTAAAATCTGACCAGCTAAGGCCTCTGTTGCAATTGCATTGCAGTTCAAATTCTCCCTCTGCCTAATCCTGTTTCTCTCATTTATACATGGTAAAGTGACAATTATAAAACTGTACCTTTTGATCACAGGCTACTCTTCATTGAAAATCTGTATATCCTTTATTTTATTTTTTTAATTTAAAATTTATTACGGTGACAACGGTTAGTAAAAATACATGGGTTTCAAGTGTACAATTCTGTAATACGTCACCTATAAATCACATTGTGTTCACCATCCAGAGTCAGTTCTCCTTCATTCACCGTATATTTGACCCTATTTTTCCTCATCTACCACCCCTCTCTCTCTGGTAACCACTAAACTATTGTTTGTGTCCGTGAGTTTTTGTTTCTTTATTTGTTTGTCTTGCTTTCAGTATTATATCCCACTTTATTGCTTTCAGTATTATATTACTTTCAGTATTATATCCCACTCTTGAATTTTTCTGTCTATTTCGCTTAACATAATAATCTCAAGAGCCATCCATTTTGTTGTAAATGTCACTATTTCATCTTTTCTTATGGAAGAGTAGTATTCCATTGTGTATATGTACCACATCTTCTTTATCCAGTCATCTATTGAAGGACACTTTTGTTGTTTTCATGTCTTCACCATCGTAAATAAAGCTGCAGTGAACGTCAGAGCAAATATATCTTTACAGATAATTTTTTTTCAGAATTTTGGAGTATATACCCAGATGATGGATTGCTGGGTCATATGGTAATTCTATTCTTATTTTTTTGAGGAACCTCCACACTGCCTTTCATAGTGGCTACATCAATCTGCATTCCCACCAACAGTGTATGAGGGTTCCTTTTTCCCCACAGCCTCTCCAACACTTGTTGCTATTTGTCTTGTTGATGATAGCCGTTCTAACTGGTATGAGGTGATATCTCATTGTGGTTTTTATTTGCATTTCTCTGATGATTATTAATGTTGAGCATCTTTTCCTATGTTTATTGGCCATCTGTATGTCCTCTTTGGAGAAATGTCTGTTCAGGTCCTCTGCCACTTCTTAATTGGATGCTTTATCTTTTTTTGTTGAGCTGTATGAGTTCCTTATATATTTTGGATATTAACCCCTTATCAGAAGGGTTGTTGCAAATATCTTCTCCCATTTGGTTGGTTGCCTCTTTATATTGTCGATGGTTTCTTTTGGTGTGCAGAATCTTTGTGTGTTCTGGCTGAGACGCCCTAATCTAGTGTAATTTCAGTATATAGATAATATTCAGAGACATTTTCAAGAACATCATTTCAGTTTTCAAATGATTAAGAGATGGGGTTCAAAGGCAACTTTAGAAAACAAAGTTTCATTATAATACGAGGTCTGACAATTCAGTTCACGAACTCATCCTTGAAAAAGTGCTACATACCTCATTGCTTAATATCACTACGGTCACCTTCAAATTGGATATAGACATTCATTTATTTTAGCTTTTAATTCCCTTGCTTTGAGGTCAAATTAATAAATCCCCTTGAACCCAAGGTCCATGTCCTTTAAATCTATCTTTTCCAGACTATTCCTTAGAAAAATCTTTATGTATTTTCAGGTGTGCACAAGTCCAGTTTGAAGAGCTTAATATACAGAGGGTGCCAAAAAAGTGTATAAACATTTTAAGAAAGGAAATAAAACTGTATTAAAATTACACTGATGGTAACCACTTTGAGCACCTCTTGTAATTGTAAAAGTCAAATGTAACTTGTATTCATCTTTTGTTATCGGTATATACTGAGTATTACACTTTTAATACAGTCTTTTCCTTTCTTAAAATGTGTGTACATTTTTTTGGCACCCTCTTTATTTTACCCACTGTTAATGCTATTTACATTCATAATTCTTATTATAATTCATTTTTGAAAAATACATAAAAAATCAAATCGAATTAGTGCTGCATTAAGTATCTTTTATACTTTTTAAAAAATATTTTGTCAGATATGACCATTTATTTTCTTCCTTAGGTCTACCATTAAATGTTAGACACTGCCTTTTATTTAAAGTTTATATCAATCTATCACATCTGCCCCCTAATAATCAGTCAACCTGTATTTTAAAATGAAGGTATGAAAAATGTGTATAAAATATGCATACTACTGAACTACATGTCATTTGAAATAAAATTATCTGTAAAAGAATAAGAAGATGGTATGATTCAAGAAACTTATTTTTATAAACCAGATCTTTTGTTCTTGCTTTAGGGGAAAGTGTAAGGATGTTTCCAACTCAGGCAACAGAGTGAAATTAGGTATGACTGGAATTTCACTAGGCAGATGTGCAGTCACTATAAATGCTGATAATGTTCTTGTTTAGTACAGAATGCTTATAATGTCTCATGTAATTAATGACAGCCTATGACAGATTTCTCCTTAATAAAGGTCAAATTTTACACTAGCCTGTCATAATTGATCTTTGCAAAAAAAATAGAAACAGGAAAATCCCATGAGTTTCTGTAGAAATATTTTCTTTTTTGCAAAATGTTTTCTACATGTAGGTTAAGAATTTGATATTCTCTTATTCTCCCTACATTATAACAACACATTTTTAAAACAAGTATTATTTGTAAGTAAATTTTGTGGGAATATTTTATAATATATATTAATTTAATAGGGAAGAGTTAACACACAATGATGAAGGCAGCCAGGCCTGGAAAGAAAAATCATAGTTATCCTCAGAATTGTAAATCAATATAGACTATCTGGTGCAGTTGTTCTCAGCTGGGGGCAATCACTGATGGAGGCCAGTGATGCTGATAAACATCCTACAATGCACAGGAGAGGCCCCCACAATGAAGAGTTCTCCAGCACAAATTGTCAATTGTGTTCTGGCTGAGACGCCCTAATCTAGTGTAATTTCAGTATATAGATAATATTCAGAGACATTTTCAAGAACATCATTTCAGTTTTCAAATGATTAAGAGATGGGGTTCAAAGGCAACTTTAGAAAACAAAGTTTCATTATAATACGAGGTCTGACAATTCAGTTCACGAACTCATCCTAGAAAAAGTGCTACATACCTCATTGCTTAATATCACTACGGTCACCTTCAAAGCACTCCCCTTGGGAAGCTATGTACTGATGCCAGCACAAAGTCCACGCTTCAAAGCAATTTTGGAACTCTTTTTCTGGAATGGCCATCAGAGCTGTGGTCATATTATCCTTGATGTCCTGAATGTCATCAAAATATTTTCCTTTCAATATTTCCTTTATCTTTGGGTAAAGAAAGAAGTCATTGGGGACAGATCAAGTGAGTAGGGAGGGTGTTCCAATACAGTTATTTGTTTACTGGCTAAAAACTACCTCACATACAGTGCCATGTGAGCTGGTGCATTGTTGTGATGCAAGAGCCACAAATTATTGGCAAAAAGTTCAGGTCGTTTTCGTCTTTTTCACACAGTCTTTTCAACATTTCCAAATAGTAAACTTGATTAACTGTTTGTCCAGTTGGTACAAATTGATAATGAATAATCCCTCTGATATCAAAAAAGGTTACCAACATCGTTTTGACTCTTGATTTGAACTGATGGAACTTTTTTGGTCATGGAGAATTGGCTGACTTCCACTGTGCAATTTGACGCTTTGTTTCATGGTTGTATTGGTACACCCATGGTTCATCACCAGTGATAACATGGCCCAAAACATCGTCTTGTGTCTCCAAAAGGTCTTGGCAAACTTTGACTCTCCTTTGCTTTTGTTTATAGGTGAGCTCTGTCGGGACTGTTTTTGCACACACCTTTCTCATGCCAAGATTTTCAGTTCAGATTTTCCTAACTATTTCTCTATTGATGTTTACTTGGTCTGCTATGCTTCTCACTGTCAGCCGACAATTTTGACACATAATTCAATGAAATTTTACAATGTTTTCGTCAGTTCTGCTCATTACTGGCCACCCTGATGTCTCCATCAGTGATTCATTCTCTCCCCTCAGAAAAACATTTAATCTATTTGTATACTGCTGTTTTCTTCATGGCATTATCCCAATAAAAGTGGACTAACATCTCCTTGATTTCACTTCCACTCTTACCAAGTTTAACAAGAAATTTAATGTTTGTTCGTTCCTACAATTCAAGCTCAGACATTCTCCCGATGGCACACAAAAACACGCAACAACAATAATGAATGCCACTCAGAAAGACCTTGCAACATATTATTACGAACAGAGCTGTGAGACACTGATATACCAAGGTTATGAAACCTTACTGAGCTGTTTGTATAGTGCTGCCAATGCAAGCGTATGGTGGCAAGTTCATGAACCTAATTGCCAGACCTCATATGATGTCTGTAAGTGACTCATTATAGATCACAAGATACACGCAGACCTAAAGTAAAAGAATGAGAAAAAGATATTTAATGAAAATAGAAACAAACAAAAAAAGCTGTGATAACAATATTGTTATAGCAGACAAAATAGACTTTAAAGCAAAGGCTATAACAAGAAACAAAGAAGGACCCAATAATCCCACTTCCTGGTACATAGCTAAAGAAACCCAAAACGCTACCTCAAGAGGATGTGTTCATTGCAGCATTGTTTACAATGGCCAGGATGTGGAGGCAGCCTGGGTATCTGTTGATGGATGAATGGATAAACATATATATATATATATGGGATATTGCTAGGCCGTAGATGGTAATGGGTTCTTGACATTTGCAGAATCATGGATGGTTGTGAAGGGTTTTGTACTGAGTGAAGTATGTCAGGCAGAAAAAGACAGACACAGTATAATTTTGCTAATATGTGGAATCAAAAGAACAAAATAAACAAATGAAACAGAAACAAACAAACAAAAAAAACAAGTGGTATTGAAGTGTACTCTTTAAAAAGTCAATGAAATAAAACACAATGTAAAACTATAGAAATATTTCAAATCGAAGAAGACTAAAATGACAAGACAACTGATGCAATACTTGATCTTAGATTTGATCAAGTACATTAGTATGAAAAAAGATTCTATAAGTAATGTGTCAATTGGCATATGGATGGCATATTACATAAAAACATCATATTCATTTTAAAATTACTAAAGTTGATAAGTGTATGTGGTGTATGTGGTTATGCTAGAGACTATTTTTATTTTTTTTTGGTTAATACACTAGAGTCTTTTATTGAGATATAATTGACTTTTAACACCTTGTAAGCTTAAAGTGTACGTGTTGATTTGATATACTTATGTATTGCAGTATGGTCACCACTGCAGTGTTAGCTAATACCTCCGTCATGTTCAATAATCATCATTTTTTTTTGTAAGAAGAATGTTTAAGATCTAGTCTCAGCAATTCTGAAGTATATACTACAATATTATTAACTATAACTACAGTGCCATATATTAAATCTCCAAATTTATTCCTCTTCTTACTTCAAATTTGTACCCTTTGACCACATTTCCCATTCTTCCCCACACCTCCCCCACCCCTGTCCTTGGTAAGCACCATTCTGTTCTTTTTTCTACAAGTTTAGCAACATTTCACATGTGAGTTATATTATACAGTATTTGCCATTCTCTGTCTGACATCTAACCTAGCTTAATTCACTCAAGTTCCATCCATGTTACCACAAATGACCGGGTTTCTTTCTTTCTCATGGCTGAATAATATGCCTTTATATATATATATATATATATATATATATATATATTATATATCATGTCTTATATATATATATGTCTTATATTATATATATATATATATATCATGTCTTGGTTGTCCATTTATGCATTGATAAATTGTTAGTTTGTTTCCATTTGTTGGCTATTGTGAATAAAGCTGCAATAAACATGAGCGTGCAAGTATGTTTTCAATATCCTGTTATTATTTCCTTTGGATATATATATATATATATATATATATATATATATATACACATATATATGTATCCAAGTTGATTTTTGTATCATATTTCTATTTTTAGTTTTTATAGTTCTATTTTTAATTTTTTTGAGAATTTTTTACTGTTTTCTATAGTGCCTGAACCAATTTTAATATATTATATAACATTTATTTAAATATTGTTATTATGTGTTTTATATATTTATAAATTTGAAAGATATGTAAATTTTATATATATGTAAAATACATATATAAATTATATATATAATGTATTATATATGTAATATATAATACAAACTGACTTGAATGCTTTCTTATCATTTTGATAGTAGTATGGAAAAAGATGTAAATGTAGATGAGTCTTAAAATTCAAAGGCCCAACTAAGTCAAGGAAGTGGTCAAATCACCTTAAATATTAAAATTCCAGAAATAAATTTAAAAATCACTGCAAGTCTGTGTCATATGGTAAAGAACCAAATTCCCGCTGGAAAATTTGAAGATCTAGTAGGCTTTATTAAGGGATTCATGAAACTAGCAGCAACTACTAGAAGGGCACTCTGAGGGGTTGTACAAAATGTAAGATTTTTATAGGCAGAAGGGTGTGACGGGAGTTATTAGCAATATAAAGAAAGGATTATTTTTTGGCCAGGTCATCTTCTTTTGTGGGCAATGGAATGGCAGGGCTTTTATAATGCACATTACATCACTAGTATGGATCAAGAAATTCCAGACTGATTGTTTACAATTTCACTCCTGGGACAGCCTGAGACAACAGTTAGGTTAGTTATTAAGTTTTTGTTTGTTGAAGTGGCTTAACAAAAGTGACTGTGTTTTGGGGTGGCTGGTTAGCTCAGTTGGTTAGAGATTGGGGCTGATAACACCAAAGTGACCTGTTCGATCCCCACATGGGCCGTTGTGAGCTACGCCCTCCTTAAAAAAAAAGAAAGTAATTGCAGTTTAAAACGTTAAAAATAATTGTGGAAACCATAATTGTGGAAACCGCAATTACTTTAAAAAAAGAGTGACTGTGTTTTGGCTTTTTTTTTTTAACATATATCATTGACTAATTCCTATAGTACATCAGTGAGGAATAATTTTTCAGTAAGTAATTTTTCATCATCTATCTATCTATCTATCCATCCATCCATCCATCCATCCATCCATCTATCTATCTATCTATCTATCTATCTATCTCTCTCTCTCTCTGTCATCTATCCATCATTCAATATACCTAGTTATGTATCTACTTACCTATCTACGCATAGCTCTTAATTTATCAGTTTACATATATTGAATAAAAGACTCTATAAACAAGGCTGAACTATAATGTGAAAATTCAGACTTTTTAAACAAAAGTTTTCCATTTAAAATTTAGACATAAATTGTATGGTTTAAACATTATATACCTGTAGTCTATTAGAACACTGTTGGACTTCCACACACTATAATTTACAGTATTATCTCCTTAGAGTAATGTGTTTTTTTTTGGTGTTTTTTTTTTGTTTGTTTTTTTATTTATTCCCTCTAAGAACCAGTAGGTCCCAAACTTGCTGTATCACAGAGGCATTTATTAATGCCCAGTTCTCTTGAAAATAAAAATGTAAGTATGTGTAACTCTTTACAATTTACTCTACCAGTAAATACTCATATTCTCTTATCTTTTGAGCTTGTTTTTTGCACACTTAATTCAGGACTTTATCAATTCATCCAGTCTTAACTCACATAAACCCTTCCTTACGTAGAGTTATATTTCCTCATTTTCCAGTCAATTAAAAAAAAAACACATATTCTTCATAAATCAGGAAAAACATTATAGTTCTACAAAAAATGATGAAAATGTATAACCTGTGTTTGAAGACTGGTAAAGCTAAACCCACAAACAATGTTAATAGAAGGCTGAATAATACCAATTCCATAATTATGTCCCAGTAAAATGGGAACACCAAGAAGGAAAATGATGTCAAGTTAAGTGACCAGGAAATGCTAAATGAATGGGTTAGTTTAAATTAAACATGTGGAATAAAAAAAAGTTATCTGGATGTAAGGCAGATTCCTTAATTCATGTAATTCCTTTGATTGCTTAATTCATACCATCACTTAATTTAACTACACATGATAAATTCCAATTTTGTGGCAACTCTTGTACCATTAGTAAACTGTTTTATAGATTAACAGTTTTAATATGGCCTCTTAAACTATATATAATTTTTGGGGTTTTTTTACTTCAAAAACAATGACTATGTTATTGTGTTACCAGATAACTTTGTTAGTTTTTTTATACAATATTCAGTACCATCTAATTCTGTTGTTCAATAAATGATGGTACTGTAATCAGTATTATCCAACTAGAATAATAATGTATGGTATTTAATTCATAAATGGTAAAAATTGATATCTGATATTTTCTTGAGAAAAAGCTTTCTGTGAACTTCTAGGAAAGATGCATATCAGCATTCTCAGACTTGGAAGGAATATCACACACTGGAAACACACGAGAAAGGAGAGATTAATAACATAAACATACCCAGCAGGCATTGAACCTAGTCTGGCTAAGTACTTTCTATGCACTGTTTCATTTCTGCACTAAAAAAAAAAAGACCCGTCTGAGGTCATTAATTCCTATTTCTGTTCCATATTCAGCTTATGAAATAAAAGCAATTTAATTTTATTTTTAGATTAGATAATCTTGTTCAAATGCTTGTATAGATGAGCAAACTGAAAACCTGACCAATAAAGGCATATGACAAAGGACATTTAGGGGTAGAGTGAATTCCCAGGTCCCATTACTCCTTATTTTTTAATTGTATTTTTAGAAAAACCTTTAAATCAAGAATAATAACAAGAGGATTCTCCCATATCAGTAATGAAACAAAAGAGTTCTGAGGTAAACTCTTCCTTAATATTTTTATTTCTACAAGGGGGTGGTGGTGGTGTGTGAAGGATGCTTGTTTTCTCATTACTCTCAGGATCCTAATGCCTTATTCATTCCTGGGGACAAAAAAACTGGAAGGTCATCTTTTGGTCACTGCTATTCAGTTTGCTGTGCCAAGCTGAAAACCCAAGCCATTAAATATGAAAATCCACTCATTGTCTCAGGCCTGATTGTATCCTGTCTTTCAGATCAGACTCACCATAGTCATAGCAACACTAATGGGCGGATGTGCATTGGACCACATTATTTGTAGGGTGTCTTTAACTGAGTAAAGTTTTGTTGAAAATATGTGTGATTAATGCCTTCAACTATTATCTCTAATTGAACAGACATGAAAGGGGGGTCACTTTGTCGGCACAGATAAGCCTATTGCATGGCTATTAAAGGCATACTCAGCCCTTGCTGAATTCATCTATTATTGCTTCTTGTCTTTGGTAACCATAACATGTTGTTGGAAGGCTGTGCAAATTTGAGGAACTGTTTGAAACGCAGATCCAGTAATCTTCTAGACATGGGTGTAAGAGAAGAGGGAAAAGCTGTTAGCGCATAATTGAATGTGCTGTGCTGTTTGCATTAGTATTAAGCAGTAGTACTTTATTTTAATGTGTTTGTATGAGAGTGATGCATCGCCTTAACATCATCAGCTATTCAGCAAGATTCACAGTTTCTCTATCCTTAATATAACTAAAAGAGGAGATCAATAGAGACTCAAACGTGTGTGTGTGTGTGTGTGTGTGTGTGTGTGTGTGTGTTTAAGGAAGAAGGAACGTTCAAACTATAAACACCAAAAAGTTTTTCAGAGATATACAACTGACGACATTAGATCAACACCTTTGTACTTCATGTAGAATATGACTTACAAGAAGATCAGAGTTTGAGAAATAAGTACCTGTCTATTGACTCGTATTAATTCTGGGAGAGTAGTGTGTCTGGCAAATTCATTAGCAAGAAGGAACTTGGTCTGTGTTCTATTGGCAGAGAACAATTGTCAGGGAGACTTAAAGGTAGCTGTGTCTAGGACAGAATATATTCAACAAAAATAGTGTTGAATATATTGTGTTATTTTGAATAGGTAAGAGCAAATTCTACTTTGCCAGTCAATGAGTTACTCAAAAAAATATATTAAGTAAGCAATGGTATTTATGATAATTCGACCTGTGTTGAGCAATAGAAAGTATAGAGAAATTAAATACAGCAAGTTAAAATTGCAGGAGAACTAAGCTAATTTTTAAATAAATTTTAATGCATAATTTTTATGCAAGATTGATCTTTATAACTTGTTAATCTCTAATTCACCATCCATTTATAATGTAATAGAATTAAATCAGCACATAACACCTGTGAAAAATACATTTCAAAATGATCACAGCATAAATACCCCAAATATAAAGATAGAGAATAAATCTAGGAGAGTTTTCAAAATAATCTTGGAATGCAGAATATCCAACATGAGTTTGAAATTTCTGAAATAAGATATTGCCAGTTTAGCTACATAAAAGTTTAAATTTCTGTATAGAGAAAAAGTTCCATAAACAAAATTAAGAAAAAACTAAAAGCCTGCATAAAATGTTTACAATATAAAATGAAGGATTTCGTCACAATATACAACATCTTGTAACGTTAAAAAAATAGGACACACAATTTTAAAAAGTAAAAATTTGTGAGTAGTTACTCTTTAAAAAATTCAAATTCCTCATGTAACTTTTCCTTTCTAATAGCAGAAAAAAAAATAAATCAATGACATTATTTTGTCCTAAAAGAGAGGTAACATTATTTCAAAATCTATTATATCCATTTTTGGCTAGGCTATGCAGATAAGAGCATTTTTTATATATTCTTGGTGCCAAGTAAATTGGCCTAGGTATTAGATGGGGCATTTTAGAATTCCATGTCAAATATAAAATAAATGTTTTCAGTCATTCATAAATTCAACATAAGAAACCTGTTGCATAGAAACACAACTCCTTAAAAAAATCACATACAGGTATATTCATATTAATAGAAGTATGGCTTGTAATTATAACAGACTAGAAATAACCTAAAGCTCCACCAATAAGAGAAGAGTTAAATCACAGAAAAATGTATCCTTTGGAAAACTATGTAGACATTCAAAAAGAGGTATGTAAGTTGAAATGAAAAGATTTCCAGGACACATTAAAAACAAAAAAAGAAAGAAAGAAAGGTCAACAGAAGGATATGCATATTGTTATTCCGTTAATGTGAAGACATTCAGAAAGAACATCATTGTACATGGGCATACATATACATAGAAAGGGGTTTGAAATACTCTAAAACAAATTATAAATAGCTATATGTACATGTCATTACTTTTTAAATTCACCATTCCCTATACCTCAGTTATTGTATTCTCCATTGCTAATATATGGTGATATATATACTGATCTTGAGTGCTGCAAATTTGGTACATTTACTCATTACTTCTAGGAGTTTTTTGTTTGTTACTTAGTATTTTTTTTTATATACACTACTGGGTTCTCAGTGAACAAAGAACTCTTTTCTGTCTTCTTTCCCAGCTCCATGAATTTTATTTATTTTGACCGAACTGAACTGATAGGTCCTCCAGTACAATATTGAATAGAAAAGGTAAGAATGGACATCCATGTCTTTTTCTTGATCTTTTGTAGAAAGCATACAGTTTTTACCACTGAGATATTACATGTCCACTTTCATACATGCCTATTATCAGATTAAAGATGTTCTTTTAGTTTTCTAGATTGCTACAAATTTTAGCTATGGATGAGTGTTGACTTTTCCCCAGTACTTTTCTGCATTTATTGAAAATATCATATATATCTTTATTTTATTAATACTCGTATAGTGTATACCATTAATTGATATTTGAATGTTAAATCAACCGTAAATCTGTACAATTAAATTTGTTGGGTCAAGGTATATTATCTTTTTTAAATACAACTGTATTTGATTTGCTAATATTTTGTTAGGGCTTTTGTGGCTGTGTTCATAAATGATATGTTTTCAGATTGTTTTCCTGTAATCTTTTTGTCAGGTGTTGGTATAAGGTGACACTGGATTCATAAAATGAGTTAGAAAGTGTTCCTTTATTTGCTATTTTCAGAATTTGATCTATTCCATAATATTCCTTTATTATTATTTGAATGTACTTTTTACTTCTAGTGATGTCCCCTCTTTAATGTAATTTTAATTTTATTAAATTTATTGGAGTGACATTGGTTAATAAAATTATATAGTTTTGAAGTGTGCAATTCTATAATACATCATCTGTATATTGCATATTTGTTCACCACCCAAAGTCAAGTCTTTTTGTCACCATATATTTGACCTCCTTTACTTTTCTACGTCCCTCCTGTCCCCTTTTCCCTCTGATAACAACCATACCATACTGTTGGTTGTGTCTATGAGTTTTTTTTGTTTGTTTGTTCTTCTGTTGCTTTCAGTTTTATATCCCACATATGAAAGATATCATATGGTTCTTGACTTTTTCCATCTGACTATTTCCCTTAGCATGATACTCAAGATCCATCCCTGTTGTCGCAAATGGCACTATTTCATCTTTTCTTATGACTGAAGAAAAGACACCATAAGAAAAGATGAAATAATGCCACATCTTTATCCAATCATCTATTGAAGGTGCACCACATCTTCTTTATCCAATCATCTATTGAAGGACACTTCTGTTGTTGCCATGTCTTGGCAACCATGAATAATGTTGCAATGAACATAAGGGTACATATATCTTTACAAATAAATGTTTTCAAATTTTTCCAGTAGATACCCAGAAGAGGTACTGATGGGTTGTATAGTAATCCTATTCTTAATTTTTTGAAGAACCTCCATACTGTTTTCTATAGTAAATTTACTGCACCAGTTTACATTCCCAACAACAGTGTACAAGAATTCCTTTTTATCCACAATCTCTCTTACACTTGTTATTACTTGTCTTGTTGATAACAGCCATTCGAACTGGTGTGTGGTGCTATCTCATTGTGATTTTTATTTTCCTAATAGTGAAGTTGAGCATCTTTTCATATATCTGATATTGGTAATTTTATTCCTTCTTTTTTCCTCCTTGATTGTGTTACCGTGTTTCCCCCAAAATAAGACCTAGCCAGACCATCAGCTCTAATGCGTCTTTTGGAGCAAAAATTAATATAAGAATTGGTCTTATTATAAGACCAGGTATAATATAATATAATATAATATAATATAATATAATATAATATAATATAATATAATATAATACCGGTCTTATATTAAGTCTTGCTCCAAAAGATGCATTAGAGCTGATGGTCTGGCTAGGTCTTATTTTCGAGGAAACATGGTAGTTTTTGGTTTTTTTTCCTTGTCTTACTGGTCTTTTCAAATACTCAAACTTTGCTTTTATTGATTACCTTTTTTTTAACTGTTTTCAGTTTTATGGACTTCTACTCACCTTTCTTGTTTCCTTTTTACTACTTATCTTGGGTTTAGTTTGATCTCTTTCTGATTTCTTAAAGTGGAAACTTAGGTAATTCATTTTATCTTTTTGACATTAATATTCAAAATATATATTTCTCTCCAAATAAGTCTTTAGCTTTCTTCCACCAATTTTGATGTATGTTTTAATATCACTCTATTAAAATATTTTCTAATTTTTCATGTTATTTTTTCTTTAATCCTTGGGTAATTCTTAATCCTGAGGTATAATTTTTATTTATTATTCTCTTGATTTCTTTTGATTTTTGTGTTTAATTTAAATTTGGTGTGGTTAGAGAACAAGTACTATATGATTCAATCCTTTTAAATAATTGAGGATTATTTCATTGTCTACAATATATTCTGTTCTGGTAAATTTGCAATGCGCTTTCTCAAAGGATGTGTATGAGTGTGGTGTTTTATAGTTGTTGATTTGTCCAAGTAGGTTGATCATGTTTTTCAAGTCTTCTCTGTCCTCACTGATTTTCTGTGTGCTTACTATGTCAATTGGTGAAAGAAGAATATTGAACTATCCAATTATAATTGTGTCTTTTCCTATTTGTCCTCTCACTTTTTGTCTGCTTTTGTCTTACGTATTGTGGAAGTATCTTTTTTAAGTGAACCTACACTCATATTTTTTAATATCGCCTTGCTCTCCTAATCCTTTAATCATAATGAGATATCCTTCTTTGTAGAAATATTTCTTTCTTAAAGTCTATTGTGTGTGATATTAGTATAGTCATTTTAGGTCTCTTATGTTTACTTTTTACATGGTCTATCTGTTTCCTTTCATTTTACTTCCAATCTATTTGCATTTTTAATTTAAAATATTTATGTCATGAACCACTTATGACTGTATATTCAGTCAAGTTAATTCTGATTTTTTATCCCAGTATTCAGTCTATCCACATTTAGTATAATTATGCATATTGGTATTTAGGTTTACCGTTTAACTATTTTCTATTAGTCTTATCTCCCTTTTGTTCCCTTATTTCCATGGTACTTTCAGTAAATATTTTACTATCCTATTTTAATGCTTCTATTATATTTTAGTTATATTTTGTGCTATTTTTATTTTTTCTAAGAATTTTAATATGCATGTTTTAGTTATCACTGATTACTTTGTTAATATGGACTTTATCATAGTAATTTTACACATGTATGGTTACATTTTCCTTGTCCTTTGTGCTATTGATACATGCATATTACATATATATATGTTGTAATCTCAACAATTACAGTGTTATACAAGTTCCTTTAGGTAGTCATATATCTTCTACAGAAATTAAAGAAAAATATATAACATATGAGGTGAGACAATTAAGTTCGCAAACTCATCTTAGAAAAAGTTCTACATGTCTCATTGCTGAATATCACTGTGGTCACATTTGAAATACTCCCCTTGGTAAGCTGTGCACTGACACCAGCACCCAGTCCACCCTTTAAAGAAATTTTGGAACTCTTTTTCTGGAATGACCATCAGAGCTGTCATCATATTACCCTTGATGTCCTGAATGTCATCAAAATGTCTTCCTTTCAATATTTCCGTTATCTTTAGGTGAAGAAAGAAGTCATTGGGGGACAGATTAAGTGAGTAAGCAGGGTGTTACAATACAGTTATTTATTTACTGGCTAAATACTCCCTCACAAACAGTGCCTTGTGAGCTGGTGCATTGTCTTGATGCAAGAGCCATGAATTATTGATGAAAAGTTCATGTCGTCTAATTTTTTTCACACAGCCTTTTCAGCACTTCCAAATAGCAAATTTGGTTAACTGTTTTTCTAGTTACAAATTCATAGTGAATAATCCCTCAGATACCAAAAAAGGTTAGCAACATCATTGCAACAAGTTTGTGAACCTAATTGTCAGACCTCGTGTGTGTGTGTGTGTGTGTGTGTGTGTGTGTATCTATATCTGTATCTGTATCTATATCTATATATCTATATCTGTAACAATATCTATATCTATATCTATCAAATTGAACAAATTATATTTATAATATTTTATATCTATCCACATGTTTACCATTTATATTGCTCCATATTGCTTTCTGGGGATCTGAGTTAGTATCTGGTGTCATGTTCTTTCACCCTAAGGTCTTTCTTTTTGCATTTCTTATAGCATGGTCTATTAATAATAGATTATTTCAAGTTTTCTTTATGTAAACATATTCATATTTTACATTTAATCTAAGGGATAACTTCCTGAATATATACTTATTAGCTGGTTTTTATTATCAGCACTTTCAATATGTCATTACATATCATATATTTGATAAGAAGATAGTCATTAATTATTGCATCTTGTGTCACTTTCTGTTTTAAAGATTTTTTTTCTGTATTTTGGCACTAAGAACTTGTGTATAGTAGGGCTACCTGTGAATTTCTTTGAATTAATCCTACTGGTGGTCATGGTTCCCCACAGATGGACTTTGTGTAAAGTTTGTGATCAAACCCTTAGGGTCCATAACGTATTCACCCAATGTTGCCTGAGCCATGTGTGGGTTGAGTAAGCATTCAGAGGGGCAGCAAGCAGACTAGCAACTTTTTTCTGTCTTTACATTTTAACTGGATTCCTTTGTGCACTTCCTATGTGCATACGTATCTTAGCCTTAAGCTAGGGCTATGTGGCATGGAAATATCACAGCGCTTCTATGGCTCTCTCATTTCTGTTAAATATCTAGGTGCTGTCACTTGTTCCTAAACTCATCACTTCTGATTGATAAAGCTGTGGGGTTTGCCATCCTTAGTGATGGGAAGGAAAATTCCATCAGATTAAAAGGTCACAAACTCATAAATCTTGTTGTTTGTTTTTTTTTTTCATTAAAATTTATTAGGGTGACAATGGTAAAATTCGAAAGGTTTCAAGTATACAATTCTGTAATCCATCATCTGTATATCACATTGTATGTTCACCAACCAGAGTAAGTTCTCCTTCTATTACCATGTACTTGACCCCCTTACCCTCATCTGCTACCCCTCTCCCCCCTTATCCTCTGGTAACCACTAAACTATTGTCTGTTTCTATGAGTTTTTATTTCTTTATTTGTTTGTCTTGTTCCTTTGTTGCTTTCAGTTTTATATCCCTGATTGATGTCATATGGTTCTCAACTTTTTCTGTCTGACTTATTTTGCCTAGTATAATAATCTCAAGATCCATCCATATGGTTGCAAATGGCACTATTTTGTCTTTTGTATGGCAGAGTAGTATTCCATTGTGTATATATACCACAACTTCTTTATCCAGTCATCCATTGACGGACATTTTGGATGTTTCCATGTCTTGGCAACCATAAATAAAGCTGCAGTGAACATCGAAGCACATATATCATTACAGATAAATGTTTTTAGATTTTTTTGGTAGATGCCCAGAAGAGGGATTGCTGGGACACATGGTAATTCTATTCTTAATTTTTTGAGGAACCTCCACACTGCCTTCCATAACGGCTGTACCATTCTGCATTCCCACCAACAGTGTATGAGGCTTCCTTCTTCTCCAGAGCCTCTCCAGCACTTGTTATGATTTGTCTTATTGATGATAGCCATTCTAACTGGGGTAAGGTGATATCTCATTGTGTTTTTTATTTATATTTCTCTGATTATTATTGATGTTGAGCATCTTCCCATATATTTACTGGCCATCTGTATGTCCTCTTTGGAGAAATGTCTATTCAGGTCCTCTGGCCATTTTTTAATTGAATGGTTTGTCCTTTTGTTGTTGAGTTGTATGAGTTCCTTAGATATATTGGATATCAGCCCCTTATCGGAGGCGTTGTTTGCAAATATCTTCTCCCATTTCGTTGGTTGCCTCTATGTTTTGTCAATGGTTTCTTTTGCTTTGCAAAAGCTTTTTAATGCGATATAGTCCCATTCATTTATTTTAGTTTTTACTTCCCTTGCTTTTGAGGTCAAATTCATAAAATCTTTGAACGCAAGGTCCATAAGTTTAGTACCTATGCTTTCTTCTATGCAGCTTATTGTTTCAGGTCTTATGTTTAGATATTTGATCCATTTTGAGTTGATTTTGGTACACAGTAACAGATAGCCGTCTAGTTTCATTCTTTTTTGCACATGGCTTTCCAATTGTCCTAGCACCATTTATTGAAGAGTTTTTCATTTCTCCATTATATATATTTTGGCTCCTTTGTTAAAAAATATCTGTCCATATTTATGTGGGTTTATTTCTGGGTTTTCAATTCTATTGCACTGGTCTGTGTGTCTGTTTTTCTGCCAAAATTATGCTGTTCGATTATTGTTGCTCTGTAGTACAAGCTGATGTCAGGGAGTCTGATATCTCCAACATTCTACTTTTTTCTTAGGATTGCTTTTGTTATTCAGGGTCTTTTGTGGTTCCATACAAATGTGATGATTTTTTGTTCCATTTCTTTAAAAATTGGGGTTTTGATGGGGATTGCATTAAATCTGTATATTGCTTTGGGTAACATAGCCATTTTCAGTATGTTGATTCTTCCAATCCATGAACAGAGAATGTCTTGTAGTTTTGAGTGCACAGATCCTTCACATCCTTGGTTAAGTTTATTCCTAGGTATATTATTCTTTTGTTACAATTGCAAAAGGATTTTTTTTTATTTTATTTTCTGAGATTCGTTAGTATATAGGAATACAATCAATTTTTTACATTAGTTTTGTAGCTGGCAACTTTACTGTATTCATTTATTGTTTCTAATAGTTTTTTGGGTGGAGTATTTAGGATTTTCTATATAAAGAATTATGTCATCTGCAAAACGTGACAATTTAACTTCTTTATTCCCAATTCAAATACCTTTTATTTCTTTCTCTTGCCTGATTGCTCTGGCCAAGACTTCCAATACTATGTTGAATAACAGTGGTGATAGGGGACAATCCTGTCTTGTTCCTGAAAGTGGAGTGAAAGGCTTCAATTTCTCACTGTTAATTATGATATTAGCTGAGGGTTTGTCATATATGGCCTTCATTATGTTAAATTATTTTCCTTCTATACCCATTTTATTAAGTGTTTTAATTATAAATTGATATTGTGTCTTGTCAAATGCTTTTTCTGCACCTATCAATATAATCATGATTTTTGTCCTTTATTTTTTCTATGTGATGTATCATATAGATCGATTTGTGTATGTTGAACCATCCTTGTGCCCCTGGGATAAACCCCGCTTGGTCGTGATGTATAATCTTTATAATGCTTTGTTGTATTCAATTTACTAGAATTTTGTTTAGGATTTTTTCATCAAAGGTAGTGGTCTGTAATTTTCTTCTGTTACCCATACCAGGTTTTGGTATCAGGGTAATGCTGGCCTCATAAAATGAGTTAGGAAGTATTGCTTCTTCTTGAATTTTTTTGGAACACTTTGACAAAGACAGGCATAAGATCCTATTTGAATGTTTGCTAGAATTCACTAGTGAAGCCATCTGGTCTTGCACTTTTGCTTTTGGGAAGGTTTTGGATGACTGATTCAATTTCCTTACTGTTGATCAGTCTATTTAGATTTACCATTTCTTCATGATTCAATCTAGGAAAGCTATATGTTTCTAAAAACGTGTGCGTGTCTTCTAGGTTATTGAATTTGGTTGTAAATAGTCCTTCATAGTATTCTTGTTTGATCCTTTGTATTTCTGCCGTACCCATGATAACTTTTCCTCTTTCACGTATGATTTTATTGTTTGTATCTTTTCTCTTTTTATCTTAGTGAGTCTATCCAAGGCTTTGTCAATTTTATCAATCTTTTCAAAGAACCAGCTCTCTGTTGCATTAATTTTTTCTATTGTCTTTTTGTTCTCTATTTCATTTAGTTCTGCTCTGATTTTTATTATTCCCTTCCCTCTGCTAACTTTGGGTTTCATTTTTTCTTCTTTTTCTAGTTCTTTCTAGTTCTTTAAGTTGTAATGTTAGGTTACTTATCCCCAGATAAGATTTTCTTCTTTCTTGACGTAGGCCTTAATCATATATATTTTCCTCTCATTACTGCTTTTGCTGCATCCCAATAATTTTGATAGGATGTATTTTCATTGTCATTTGTTTCTGTGTATATTTTGATCTTGCCTCTTATTTCTTCTTTGACTTAGTAGTTCTTTAAAAGCATGTTTTTTTTTCGTGTTTTTTTTTTTTTTAATATCCACATATTTGTGGGTTTTCCTGCTTTTTTTTTTTTTTTTTTTGCGGTTCATATCCAATTTCAAAGCCTGTGATCAGAGAATAGAGAATATGCTTGGTATGATTTCAATCTTCTTAAGATTTCTGAGGTTAGTTTTATGTTCCAGTGTATGGTCTATCCTTGAGAATGTTCCCTGTACACCAAAAAAGAATGTATAGTTTGATGTTCTAGGATGAAGTACTCTATAAATGTCAATCATGTCAAACTCATAAATCTTACACAACACATTAGCCGTTTTTTTTTTTTTATGAATAGATACAGTTAATACTGTTTATTCACTGATTCCATATTTGTGAATTTACCCATTCACTCAAATTTATATGTAGCTCCAAAATTAATACTCATGGGCTTTGGCACTTATTCATAGACACGTGCAGAATATTGAAAAATTTTAGTGACACACATTCCCGGCTGAGGTTGAACACGATAATGCTTTGCCTTCTTGTTTAGCTTTCATTGTATAAATGAGTATACTTCTCAACATCTGCTTAGTGCCATGTTTGTCACATTTTGTGTTTTTTGTTGGTGATTTCATTGTTTAAAATGCCCTCCAAGCATAGTGCTGAAGTGCTATCCAGTTTGTCTAAGCACACGCTGCCATGTCACTTACTGAGAAAATATACATTTAGTTAGATAAGCTTCATTTAAATCTGAATTATAGTGCTGTATTCCATGAGTTTAATGTTAATGAATCAATAATATATAGTAAATAAGGTATCTTTAAACATAAACACACATAAAATAAGGTTATTGTATTGATCAGTTAATGAAAGTTATAATCAGAGGATAACAGGAAACTAACCCTAATCTTTCCCTTAAGGGCAATGATTAAGTATTTACTAATTCAGTGTTCACAGCAACTTTCTAGAACATAACTACCACAAATACCAAGAATCAACTGTACTTCACAAGTTTTTGTCCACCTTTTGTCAATTTCAGTGTCTTGAAATCATTGTTTATGATAATTTGGTTCAGTTACATATTGCTTTCTCTATGGTATATTTCCTCAACTTATCATGTTGACATTTCTGGAAATAGAGTGTGCTGCTTATTTTTTTCAATGTTAGCATATTTCATTTTATACATTTTATAATTTATATCTTATATGCTTTCTTTTATTATATTATTAGCTATGAAAATGTTTATTGAAAATAATGATTTCTGAGAGACTTGTATACTCAATAATGTGACATTTATGTAAAGCTGTGTTTTTTGTTTATTTGTTGTTTTTTCTTTTAGCTACATGTAAAAAGGAAGCCTAAAATATTTGGAAGGAAGGGTCTCACACCAAATATTAATTTTTCATATAACTGTTCTTTAAAACAGTTGAATTTTTCATATAACTATTCTGTTATATGTATATAACAGAAAAGTGAATTGAACACATATTCTGAATGTAAATAACATTAATTGAGTGAATAATCTTATTATAGTATATGGAAAAATAGTAGAACATTATCAGGACTTCAGAGCAACACAGATTCCGTTTGCCATCATAAACTACATCCTTCCACCAGAGTTAATGATTCTGTGAGAATCATTAAACACTGTTTTTATTTCTTTAGGTTGGATTTATGTATGCATTCTTAAACAACATTATTTTAGCATTTTTTGTTTATTAAATTTATAAGAATGGACTCACACAGTATATACTTCTATTGTGTCTGTTTTTCTAATATTCAAAATTATGTTTGTAAAATTCTTCCAAATTGTTACATGTAAGTTTAACTTACTCATTTTTTATTATCATATGATTTTCCATTGTGTGAATATGCTGTATATATTTAATCCATTCCACTGTAGGTGACCATTTGGTTAGTTTTCATTTTTAGTCTCTTCGAATTCTCTTAAATTGTCATATTCCCAATACTCAGTGAGAAGCCCATTAACTTTGACTTGTCAGAGAAGAAAACGGATATTGTAGTTAGAATGATGGAATCTTTTCTTGGAAGTACACAGTTGGCAATGAGACCAGATTTTCCTAAATCATTAACAATTTTCCTAGTGTTTAATCCTTTAATTATTTTTAAATAAGTTCTAATGGAAGCAAATCCAAAGGGTCCCTTAAAATGTGTGATTAACAGTACTGTTATACGAACTAAAAATATAGAAAATTATAACAAAACTTTTCAGAATATTAATTAGTATTTTTAAATCTTTGATTGCTATTGACGCATCACCAACTATCCGAAACATTTAAAATTAAACCTAATTTATTATTTCTCCCAATGCTGTTGGTTAGCATAGCCAGTTGTTTCTTCTGTTGGTTGCCCCTGAGCTCATTCCTGTGCCTGCTTTACGTTAGAGGATGAGCTGATCTGGCAGGTTAAAGTGTCTCCACTCATGTGTCTGTGAGCTGCTGGCAGGCTATCTGTTTAGGAGCCTTTGTTCATCTCTACAGTACTTCTCAACTTGCTGGAGGTAAGAATGAATTTTTTTATATGATGGTAGGAATTTTCCAAGACAGTGAAGGTAGAAGCTGCAAAATCTGATGAGGCCTGGGCTCCAGAACTCACAGAATGTCATTTCCATTAGCATTTATTGTTCAAAGTAGCTTATAAGGGCTGCCAAGGTTTATGGGACCAGGAAGCAAGCTCCACTTCAAGGAGAGGAACTGCATGCAAGCAATGGCCATATTTCATTTACCATAATACCATAAGACAATTTCATCGAAGTTTGCAATAAGCTCTGAGTCACAGGGGTGGCATTTAAGAGTTTATAACAGCACGCAGATTATAGACAGAGGGTTAATGATGTAACGAGAGATCAAAAAATAGTCAATATAAGAGCCCAATGTGGTGTTCAATTCCATAGTTCATTTTTCTATAATCGCTTGTTTTTATGATTATTTTTTTTACCAGAAAATGTAGTAAAATATAAACAAACAAAACAGTTTGTCAAATCAAAGTGGGGTTAAAACCAAATGTCGTGCGGGGTGACAGGCGGGGTCTCTGGTCCTGCTCCCCACATAAGAACACAGGATATGGCTAGGCCAAAAAGGAACACCCACGGAGCCATAGGTAGGGAAGTCACACCACTGTAATCTCACTGGAGGCCGGATTAACATGACGTGCGACCTGCTGTCCGCTTTTCTGCCAACTGACCGACTCCCCTCACTAGCTGCACTCCGCCCCTGCTAACTGCAACCCGCGCTTGCAGGCTGAGCCACCATCTTCTTGCTGGCCCCCATTTTCTGCTAGCGTAGCTATGGCAGTTATATTAGTGGCCAATGGCTCACTGGTTACAGCTGCCGACCAACTAGCCACAGCTGATGGCCATCCAATAACAGTTGATGGCTATTTACTACCTGAGCCAGCACCTTTTCACATGAGGCCAAGAGCCTAGAAACTGCACTCCTGGCTCTGTCCCCACACCAAAGTTATCCACAAGGTGAATATATCCTTGGTACTCGTATAACTGAGCTTCACCATGCTGGTTAATGTGTAGAATACAGGGGTATAAAGCATAATCACTGACTGCATAGATTTTCTAATCTCTAAGGGAAGACAATATGCAACTATGAGAAATGGCTCCAACTTCCTTCTGAGAAGCATAATGTCTGGGCATGCTAGTAATAGTGTAGCGACCAGAGGATTTTTACTAGCATATCAGAGACAAGAGACAAAGTATGAAATCACCAAATTTGAGCCAGGATTAGATAAGGTTTAAAGAAAGTGGGGCAAGAACTCAAAGAGGTAATTTGTAGGCTCATCACATACAGCTGGAAAGTAAACAGAAAAAAGTACTTCAGGGTGAAATTTAGGTGCTTTTGGTGGTTTTTATTGCAATATCTATGGCTACTAGTTTAATCATGCCGAAAGGAGCAAAAATCGCTGACATTATGCAGAGACATAAGAAGTAACAAAAAAATAAAAAGGAAAACAAAAATCACATAAGGGCTATACTGCGTGTTAAACACAGCCAGAAATAAGGTCCTAAATTAATGATCTTCAAACTCTAGTGACCATTGGAATCAACTGGCGAGCATGCTAAATCACAGACTGCAGGTCCCACTCCCAGAGACTCTGCTGGTTTAGCAGTCTGTGGTGACGCCTGAGGATTCGCATCTCTAACATGTCCCAAGTGATGCTGTTCCTGATGGTATAAGAAGCACTTTGGGAAACACTACCCTCAGTCAAACTAGAACACCACATCAGCCTTAAAATGCTACACCCTGAACTTTAATTACTCACATCCAGGACACCAGAAGCTGCTGTGAGCTCTGACATTACTGCTGCTCTGGGAAAATCATGTTTTTTAACTACCACAAAGGTCTTCTTTACACCACTGTCCTGAGATTTAGTGCACAGGCAGCTGCATGTTTGGCAAAGCCTAGCTCATATGTTAACATAGTTGCAAGTTAGCTTGGAAAGGTATCTCAACTTACATGTTCAGAAGTTTCCCCGAACACAGAAGTGGTTCAGATTCTGAATAGTCAGTAACGTTGACAAATATGCATTCCGGGACATGATATCTCAGTTAGCAAGAGACGAGATTAACTCCTTCTAGATCTTGATCTCTCGGGCTTCAATTTGGAGGAGTCCAGATATGCTTGACTCATATTGTGTAGATAAAGTGAGGTCTTTCAAAAGTGGAGGCAGCCTGAACCCTCGGCAAAGAATCATTACTATAGTAGTGTATTCCAAACTAATGACAAGTATCCTAAATATAGAAGAGTCTAAATATCTAATTTATTTTTTCTCTTAGTATTTTTTCCATTTCATTATCAACAAATCATTACACAGTTTTTGTTTAAGGGCTCAAACCTGCTCTCAGTTATGTTATTTAGAAGGCATCAATGCTTATTCTGGAAGAGGGGGAAATATCTCTCTAACAACTGATGAAGATAATGATAAGCAAAACAGACACTAAGAGGAATTAATGCTCAGAAGACAAAATTCAGGGCTGCAAGATCTAGCTGCCATTTTCAAATCTGTAGGATCTGGGGTTTATCACATGGTGAATAGCAACTTTGGTATGGAGGGCTACAAAGGATACTATTTCAATAATGTAATGTGAAGATTAAGTGTGTGAGTTAGGATAACATAAAAAATGGACAGAAATTTGGAAAAGCAATATTATATAATTTAAAGGAAAATGGTGGCTCTTTGTTACTAAATAATTATAAGCACTGAAATGTTTGCTTCCAAGGATAATTGGAGGCCTAGGAGTCCATTTTTAAAAGACAGATAAATTGGTAGAAAGGGCTTGTTTGAAGAAAAGATAAAAAAATACTGTTTGGACATACTGTATTGTGGTGATGGCAAAATATTTAGTAGTAGAGATATGATACTGGAAAATAGGGAGACAAAAGTTTTAGACATTGTAATGTCATTCTCCAAAGAGAATGATTTTCAAAGATATTAATGACAATGTGATAAAAGGTAATATCCTGAATTATTTTACAAAAAATCATAACTGATATCTCATATTTAATAAAAATATGTTTCTGCTTTTTTCTAATTTCAAGGTACTACAGTTTGGGCATAGTGGGTAGCCAAAAATGTAGTCTTACTGAGAACCATATCTCTTAACTAAGGTTTATTTAGTAAGAGGGGATTAATAAATTCATTGGAGTTGTTATCTATAGTATGTTCCACATGACTCAGAAATGAATATATTATTGGGAGTGGGAATATTAATGTGTAGTAGACTTCTTGCCTTCTGAATCTTTACTACATTGCATGTTGCTCTATAAACATTAGTACCTAGAACAGTGCTCAGTGCATGAGTGCATGGTCAATTCTTAGTAAGTAACTGTTTAAATAACATGTGGCTATGAGTATACACCATTAAAAGGGTTAGTCAGAATTCAGAGTGAGCTTAAATTGACCTTTGATTTTCAGAAGACATATTCCTGCTCTACACACGTAATATGTGCAGACAGAACAGCAGAAGTTTTGTGTCTTCAATTCTCATTCCCAAGACTCCACCTTCACTCAGCCAACCACACTCAGGACGATTATCTAGACTCTGCAGTCTCTTGGAATTGCACCTCTGAGTCTTTAAATTTGAGCATCTAACTTGTTGGCACAACCTCATATGATCCTGCATCCCTAATTCCCTCATCTTAATCCACCTTTACCTTGACTTTAGCTAGACCGACAAACTTCTTTTTATCCCAAAATACCGATCTTGAATCATTATTTTTCTTTAACACTGTAGGCCCTAAGAAAAGTACCTTCAATCAATCTCTAATAAAATATCTCATAATTTACCTTCTCCTTTGCCTTCAGGTTATCCCTTCAGAAACATTTCTATTGCACTCAGATCCTTGAATTATAATTGTTGGTTTATGTGTTCTAAATTCTGTCATACTGTGAGATTTTTAAGGGCAGGGAGACTGTAACTACTATTTGTCAACATCCTCACATTTCAATATTTTTGATGGAAAACTATAATAGAGTGAAAAATTAAAATGTCCAACATCATTTATTATAAGAAAGGAAAAGCAATATGTGCTCATCCAGAAGGAAGGGACTTCAGGCAGAGAGAAACTTACTGAGTAAATTCATATAAATGGGAGGAGATAGTCCATTTTAGTTAGCTAGGAATAACCTTTCCAAAAATATCAGAATTCATAAATTTATATGTAAAATGATTAAGAAAGGATTTCAGACATTGAGATACTGCATAGAGGATGATTATGAATATCTGTTCTATTACCTGTCCAAATACAAAACTGCATATTGAAAACAAAATATATAGAATATAATGTAGGATAAAATTATGACATTTAGGTATAGCAATTTAATTTTGTTTATAAATGTGATCTTTAGGAACAAAGAGCATCTATGATTTTTGAATTATTTTCTGAGGATGTGTGTGTGTGTCTATGTGTGTGCGCACGTGCATGTGCGGTCATATTTCTATCTGTTGGAGAAATTATTTCTGACTCTACTATAGTTGGTGGAGTATTGAGGTAATAGAAATTTATAGGTTAATTTCAAATATTTCTTTAAACTAATTATTTGATCCTCAAATAGTCCCACATTTTGCTGGCTAATTTGAACAAACATTTCTTTCTGATGCAAAAATATAAATATTTGTATTGGTAAATACCTAAAACTGCTATTCCCAATTTTTTCCAGGCAACTTCATTTTCTTTAGTTTTACTTATCAATGCAATTAATACCATCTTCATATTCATTTGTCCAGAAAAATCTTAGAAGGGATGAGATTATTCTAGCCTGACAGTTTTCTTCCTTATCTCCCTTGTCTTTTTTTTGTTCTTTTGCTTTCTTTTACTTTCTCTTATTCACCTTCCTCTTCTCCCCCCTTTTTCTTCTTTTGGTAGTTATCAAAATGGTACAGAACAATCTATACAAGTCTACAGAAATAATGCTTTCCTCTTGCAATACTGGAAAAAAGTTCATTAAGATATATGTAATGCCATGAAGTTATTATCTGATGGAATTCAATGTACTGATCCTATTTAGATAAACACACTTTGTTAGTAATATGCTAAAGATTCAAGGATATATTCATAAAGACAAACACTTCACTGGGAAAGGGCTTTATTTCCTTTTGTTATAATATGGTAAATAGAGTTTTAGGAGTACTGTACTTGAATATATGATTGCATACATTTGTATTTTTAAGCATACCATTTATCTACTTCCCTTTGAGTCTCTAGTCACTTACAGGTTATGTTTTACTTTGGATACTTCGGTTTCTTTTTGAATTGTTAATTAAAGCTCCCACAATAGGCAGGAATTCATTACATATTTCTTATTTAGTTCATTGTTTTGGCTTCTACATTCATGTAAAATAGGTATTTTTTTAGAAAATTATTTAATTTTACATCATTAATATTAGAGATAGTGTTTGATGTAGCTGTTATTTTTTTGCCATATACACAATTTGGCAAACTTTTTCAACAGTTGGGAAATATAAAACTCAATGTCAAAATCAGGAAATCAACTTTTCAACATATAATTATTTTTAAACCTTCAAATACTAGGGCAAATGTTCCAGTGGAAGGAACTGTCTTGCTCAGTACAATGATTCAGGAATTTGAAGATTGGGAAAGGGGGCACAATGCATGTGCGTACTAGGGCGATGGAATTGGTTAGCTGATATAAAGTTGCTTTGACATCCTACATCTAATGAAAAGCAGAGCTATTAATAAAAAATTGAAAAGGTGAAGTGTGAAGGTCAAGGGTCTTTTGGTAGCTAACAAAAAGATCCCTGGTTTTGCGGTGGGAGAGCAGGAAAATGTGAAGACTAAACTCAGGGTTTAATATTTAGAGTCCCTGAACTTCAAAGATCCACTGAATGGCTAGCTGACAAAGGTCCATTATACTAAAGTTCAAAAAGTCCGGCGCTCTAACATATGGAATGGGGACATCTGGATGGATGACACCTAAGATTTTGGCTCCCTAGCCAAAGGGTAGTCCACCCTTCCCTAGTAAGAATTGTCACTTTCCTCATATGGAAAGCCACTGGAGAGGCCTTTTTCACACAACAGAATAGGATCTGCCCCTTAGAATCTTTTCCCAACTCCTTGACCTAAAATATACTAGGCCTAATGAGGGAGGAAAGAGTCAATGCCCCAAAGAAGCTGTAAAAGTTAGCCGTATTTCATTAGGAGATAAACGAATGCCAGTGTGACTGGATTAAAGGGATGCTTAATTATTAAGGAGACTAAAATATAAGACTGTAAAAGAGGGAGAATTTCTTGATTTGGGGATATTGTCGAGATACAGTATATAATACCTTGGTAAGGAATCAGGAGAAGATGCCACGTAGCTGTTTGAATGACTTCTAAAAACCTGGAAAAAATGTAGGTTCTATTGAGTGAAGTGAAAATATTTAAATTTCATGGCAGATGGTGGTAGAAGGACTAAAAGACCTAAGAACTGGGCACAGTGAAGTGGATATATTACATGTGGCCAGAAGAACCACCACACCATTCACCAAGGTCATCGAGAAAGAGCTGCTGAGAAGGGCTTTAATTTCACTAAGAAATTCAGTGGTGGGTGGCTCTACTCCACAGCCAGGACTAATGGCAGGAGAGGCTGTCACACAGCTCAGTTTGTTTGAGGACAATAGGCCTCAAAGAAATAGACCTGAAATGATGGTGCTAAACTGCCAGACACCCGGTTGTCATAGTTAATCATAGTGACAGCAAGGTCGGAGTGGCAGCCACGGGAGCTAGCCCCACATCTAAATGAATGTTAGAATATGGTATTCCTAAGGGCAACAATAAATGGGCAGGCTGAGGGTTACCACATTATATACATAATTAAAGGGAAGGAAAATGCCTGAGTAAGAGTCCAAGAGTGGTTATCTCAATAAAAGTTCAAGGACCCTTACCCAATTCCTGGGAATAAGACAGTTTCCAAACTTCAACTGTTAAATGAATTGGTGGCTTGTCCCCAGGAGGAAGAACTCTGTAACCACAGAGCAAGTACAGACATACCTTGGAGGCAGCACAGGTTCTTTTCCAGAGCACCACAATAAAGTGAGTCACACAAATTTTTTGGTTTCCCTGTGCATATAAGAGTTATGTTTACACTATCCTATAGTCCTTTAAGTGTGCAATTGCATTCTGTCTTTGAAAAAGTACACACATTAATTAAAATACACTTTACTGATTAAAAAATGCTAACCATCATCTGAGACTTGAGTGGTTTGTAATCTTTTTGCTGGTGGAGGGTCTTACCTTCAATTTGCAAAAAACACAATATCTGTGAGGTACAATAAAATAAAGTATGCCTATATATGCATAACGATTCCCTAATCTTTCCTCAATGGACCCTAAAGTCATTTGCTCATGTGTACTGTACGTTGGGGAGAGGAGAATAACAGACATTTTAATAACTACCGGAAACAGAGTATGAGATCTCATTAATACCCAGAGACTCGAAACATCATATAGTCCTCTCTGACAACAGCGGCATATAACAGTCATATAAAGCATGAAGGTCTGGCTGAAGTCCAGCCAACAATGTGTGTACAATATCCACAAAAACACTTGGTCAGTTCTCAAGACTCTGAATGTGTAATTGGGACTAACATACTTGGCAGTTGGAGCAACCTTTGTATTAGGTGCTTGACCTGTGGAGTAAGAGCTATTATGGGAAAAACCAAACGGGAGCTTCTGAAACCACAATTGCTTGACCAAGGTAGTAAATCAAAAATAGTTTAACATCCTTGAGAGTATGTGGGTAGGGGAAGTGGTGTAAGTATTTCAAGAATGCAGAGTGATAGATAGACCTTTATGTACCTTCATTTAATTTACCGGACTAGCCAGTGCAGTCATCAAATGGATTCTGCAGAATGCCGGTGCACTACTGTAAACTCAACCAATTAGTTGTCCCAATTAGTTGTCTCAACTGCCATGCTAGGTGTGGTATCTTTATCAGAGCACATTAATACTATCTTAGTCCATGGTATGTAGCCTTTGATTAGGGGTGTGTGTGTGTGTGTGTGTGTGTGTGTGTTTGTGTGTGTTGTGTGTGTAATTTTAATGAAAAAAAAAAAGGGACAGAAACACTTCTAATTTCCAAGATATTAATGGGACCATACATGGAGTGTGCATGGTGCAGAGACAGAGGCTGTACATGGACCCAGCAGCGTGGATTCCTACTTATGGAGTCTGATCTAGTTATTGCTCTGAATGCCCAATATGCCAGCAACAGAAACAAATGATGAAACCTCAATATGTCACCATTCCTCCAAAGAACCAACCGACTACTTGGTTGTAAGTGTACTTTGTCTCTTCCATTGTAAAAGAGACTGAATTTTGTTCTCAAACAAGCAGGCACCTGTTCTGGGTATGGGTTTGTATTTGCTGCTCAGAGCCTCAGTTGGCATCATTACCCGAAGGCAAATGACATGTCTACTTGCTAGGCCTGGAATTTTACAAGAGGAAATCTCATTCCTTCAGGAATGAAAATATGTGTCACTCCACAAGATAAGCCACCAAGACCAGCCGCAATGGTAGCTGAGTGTGAAGGAAATTTGGAAGGAACATTGGAGCCAAAAGATAACCGGTAGTAAGTAAGACCCTCCGCCTTCTGAGTCTCCTCTTGGGAAATGAGGCCCACTTGAAACCTGTTCGTGTTTCTCTGCAAATATAAATGGAGAAGTGGGTCCTCACACCACAAATGGTGACCTGTGGCAGCCCTGGAAGTGCACTACTCAGTTCTCCCTTCAATAAAATCTTGCCTCCAACTGCCACAGCTAGAGAATCCGCTGCTGCTTTCTGTCAAAGCCATGGTCTTCACGGGAAGACCAGAGAGTGAATGTGCACAGTGGGAGTACTGAGCCTTGACCATTTCTTCACAGCACAGGTCTCTTGTAAAAATCTTTGCTCTAGAGCTCCCTTTTTGGAGGCAAAACCTTTATTAGATCTGCATCACAGTCTGAGATTCTTTCTTTCCAATTCTCCTGCTCATCCCCCTTTCTTTCAGAGGTGGCAGATAACATTTAACACCTGAAGTCTTTTGTAGAGAAGTCTTCCTTCCTTCTTCTTAATTATTCACAGGGGCGACCTCAAGTAGACTTCTTGTCCTCCCAACTCCATCACAGCATATGCTACCAAAATATTTTTAATTAACACACTTGTATGTACCCGATAACTTTGTATTGGTTCGGTCTTTTATAAATTCATTTCAGAAATATTCCAATAGTGTCTATTTGCTTACCGTAAGTGTTATTTCCTAACTGCCAAATCCAATTATGTGACTTGTTATCCTAAATTCTTTCAATATCTTCCCTATATGTATAGATTTTATGTGCTTCTCAATATAGGGTAAAATTAAGAAATAATGGTTATGTATATTTCAAGCCATAGCTTTCAGTATCTGTTTTTCTTATATTGAAAAAAATAATATTAAAGTTACTATATATATATTAAGGAATAAATGGCAAAAGATGCAAAAAAATATACGGATAAAATGTAAGTCTATAAAGAAATGCTATTTTTGCATCAAAATGTTCTTAGCTTTGAGCAGTATCCCCAGAGCACATGTTGTTTATATTAGCTCAGTCTTGAGAGGTACTTTAGTGGAGATGTTTGAAAATATGGATAAAATTTAAATAAAGACTTTGGCTGGCTACACAAAAATCCCAGCCTTACTCTTAAAGGTGCTCACTTCCTATCATATGTTACAGTAACCCAAATTCCAGCAAATGTTTTCTCATGTGCCTATGATTTTATACATTTTTGATGTTCTGCTTAGACTATTATTGCATACTAGGTCTTGGTGAATTATTGCTTCTCATACCTGTGACATGATTCTCTATGACTTGTACAAATTCAAAGAATAAATTAATAGCAGAAAATCTGCACGTATTAATTGGTCTGAGGCCAAGCAGGATCTCTAAGGACAAAGTCTCTGAAATCTACGTGAAGACCAATAAGCCCCAGGCTGATTCCTAGTGTTTGAAGGATCTTCTAAGATGACTGGGATGGCGGCCGACTTCTGAGTCAGCTTCCACTTCGTTCTCAGATATTCTGAGCAATAGGGCCTTCTTACCACAACGGTTCATGTTTTCTTTACCTGTTTTCTTCTTCTGTCTTCATGGTCTCTGTTTCTCTCTCTCTCTCTCTCTCTCTCTCTCTCTCTCTCTCTCTCTCTTTCTCTCTCTCTCTCTCTCTCTTTCTCATTTCGAATTGTATCTAGTCTATGTTAATGTAAAACTCACTGTGCCAATATGTACTTCTTTGGTACCACAACTGGTAACTTATTTTTATTTATGTGGGCTGAGGGGAGAAACCTTTGGAATTGAGAAATAATTCAGTGACTACTACAGACGAGGAGGTGGAGAAAGAAATACCCAGATGAGTATTTAGACATATTGTCATTTGTTCTTTTCTATCCTTGGCATGCTCTTTCTTTCATCTGATCATTACTTCCTTCAGTAAAACATCCTGACTCCTTTTTAACCCGTAGCCTTACTATTTGTCCCCCACGTTCTCTGGTAGCCTGCCTTCTTTAAAACATTCGTTACACTACATTGGATTTTTAGTTGTTTATCTTCACAGGAAATCTCTTTTGGAGCTTTTATGGAGGGCAGACACTTGTCATACTTCCTTATCTCAGTGCTTAACATAGTATTTGTTATTCAATAGACATGCAATATATGTGTAATTGAACTAGAAAATAAATTTTACTGTTTCAAAAATTCTGCACTTTTGCTACAAATCAAGAAAAGTGAAAAATATATTAACCTTAAAAAATGAACTGAAGGCAAACAACATAATAAAACTTGCTACTGATACCTGTCTGAGAAAGCAGTTAACCTATATTGAATAAAGTATTATATGCTTTACAGTTACTTTCACCTTAAGATTAATGGAACTTTTAGAGAACTAAAAAGCTTGTCTCCAGTGTTTTAGTATGTTTTTAAATATGGGAATTATTCAAAGAGAACACAAGAGAAAGAGAAGTTACTGTTGAATAACAGAGACATAAATCTTAACCATAAAACAAAGAGACTAATTCAATTGTGGTAAAATCTTCTTGTGAGTTATTGCTTTGGATAGCAAACCTGAATATATCTAAATGCTAAGTTTTATGTCAAAATCCATTACATTATATTTGGCTTACTTTTTCACAGTGTAATCAAAGTTCCTGTTATGAAATAGTGACGAAGGAATGTTGGGAAAAGCCTGCAATGTATTCACAATATAGGAATGATTTTCAGAGCTAGGGTTAGATTTTAGGGTTTCTTTCTCTTCCAAAGTGAAAGAAAAATAAAATATACTTGTATGCAAATTAATACCAAAATATAATGAAAGAGTATTAACAAGTTGACTTTTAACCAATAGCTTTGGAGTGCATTTTAGAAAAATGGTCAGTATTGTCATAGTTAATTTGGGATTTCTGATATCCTACTTTCAAGATGTATACAAAGTTGAGAGATTAAAAAGGACATAATAATGAGAGCTTACTGTAGTTAGTTTATTGACTTTTAAAAGTATATTTAAACTTACTCATTGGTAGACACTTGAGAAAGAGAGCCCTGGAATTTAAGACAGGCTTGCTAAGCAATAGCATAAATAAAATTTGAGTATATAAATTGAAGTTTTGAATTGAAGTTCCTAGAATAGTTGGGTAGCAATAAGGAATTCAATTTTCTAGTATACTTTTTTTTAAAGCATTGAGTGTGATGATTGATTTCTGGCTGTCTAATTTAAAACTCACTGTGCACACAGAGGATGTAAGAAGAATTTGAACAGAATAGCCTCTATGAAAGGTTAAGTTTCTTGTTGATACTATTGAGGAATGTGGAGTGAAAGTCTTAGTTGTTGACTTTATACATGCAGAAAAATAGTGGTCTGAAGATAAAATACTTACTAAAAAATACAAGTGTGAAAATTTGACATTTATATAGGATGTTTCACTATATTTTATTCTACATTAGATTTCAACAATCTAGTAGGTATATATCTTAAATTCCTTGTATCTAAAATTCCAAATATTAAACAAGTTTGAGATATATATATATATATATATATATATATATATATATATACAGATACAAGTGTGTTTATAGATATATAAATAGATTTTTCATATTATAGGATGTTTATTAAAACTATTTCATATTATAGAATATTTTTGTTGAAATCTTGTCATCTTGATTTGGAAAAGGATAGTAGCCAGGATTCAAAACAGGAGATTTATCTCTGCAATGCCTTTTTTTACCATTCCCTTCCCCTCAATTCTCATCACAATTACCTTAGCTTAGACCACTACCACCAATTAACTATTGCAATACTCTAACATCTAGTTTCCTTACCCCAGTTTATTAGAAATAACTCATTGACTTTAAACACTTTACTATGAGGTAGGAAACACCATTTATAAATAGGGAGCTGAAACAGTAAATCCAGGAACAGAATATATTTGGATGTAATGCCTGTTCTTTCAAAAGCTACTTACTCCAATTTTTTACTCTCAAAGTCTTCTTTTCCTTCAGTTTTCTTAATGTAATGCTCAGCTTTCTCTATTATAATACAGCCTATCATGTACTCATTTATCTTTTTAAAATAATACGTTGTTCATCATTTTAAAAAATCATAGAATATATGACTAAGAAAAACAAATAAACAATAATTTATAACAGTACGCAGATCAATTTTGATTTGTAACTTAGGTTCATATCCTACCAGACATTGGATCTGCCCTCACCTATTAAACCAAGACTGATTCTTGACCTCCAGACTGGTAACTAGGCTTTGTTGTTTGACTGATGCTCTGATAGTCTGATATTCAAATCTGATGCTCTGATGTCCCGACCCGCGGGACACTACACGAGGGACCCCGAAGCACCTAGAAGGGAGGGAAATGGGAGACACAAAGACCGGAGACAAGACAGGAGTTCTGATCAAGTCTCTCTTTATTGCAGCTCAATCATGGGTTATATACATTTTTGTGCTGGGTGGAGGGGCATTAACATAAGCAGGGTTGCCTCAGGCTGATGGTCTTAAGCCATCTGGACATACCCTACAGAATGTGGGTGTTACCTAAAGACCCAAGTAACTTCCTCTATCTCATGCTTCTCAGTCATGTGATGGTGCCTTACAGGCACCCGCCCACTACAGGTCCCCCTTTTCTGTTTTATAAAAAAGAGCTCTGAGCCCCTAGGGAACTGTGCCTGTCTTAGGTTGGGACAGTCCATCTCTGTGAAACCTGGTACAGCGACAGGTTTTTGATTTTTTATGTTACTTAGAGAGCTGTCCTCTTACCCGTCATTGGCTATCCAGTTCATCTCACAGGGGAGGAGTCCTGTTTTATGACTCCTGTTATTGGAGATAGGGATCTCCTCGCTCTTGCATCTCCAGTCGGGTGTAATGGACCTGTATGGGCTTGGCCTGCAAGGCCTCTATTTGTTGTCTGAGAAAGCGCATGAGTTTATTGAGGAGGATGGGTCCCAGTGATAGTAGGATAAAGCACCCGAGTATGGGGCCAAGCAGGGGTAGTAAGTAGGGTAAAAGTCCATTGAATCCGGTCCAGAGAGGGTTGGAAAGGAGGTCTCTTCTTCTTTTTTCAAGGTCTTCTTGTAATTTTTTGACTCTGTCACGAACAATTCCAGATTTGTTAGCATAAAAACAGCATTTTTCTCCAAGGGCCAGACAGATGCCCCCTTTTTCTGCAGTAAGTAAATCTAATCCCCTCCTGTTTTGGAGGACAACTTCTGCTAGGGAATCAACCTGATCTTGAAGATCTTGGATAGTTTCTGAGAGTACCTGGACATCTGATATGAGTTGTCCAGATAATTTATGGTATTGTACTAGGGAATGTCCTATCCCCGCGGACCCGGTGGCAAGTGCGGTGGTGATGCCTAGACCCGCTAATAAGGGAATAAAATGGACTGCACGTTTAGTGCGTCCTGCAATATGTTCGAAAGTTGGGATAGGGACTGGCTCATCTCCTGGAATGATGGATACATCTGGGAGGAGGGAGCCTAGGGTACAAACTCCTGTCCAGTTTTGTGGTAAATAGGTGTAGGCATAATTATTTCCACAAATATATACCGATCCATTGGGTGCACACATAGGAGAGGATACATTAATGAAGGAGGAGCAAATTGTAAAGGAGAGGCTTCCTAAATTAACCTCTGTAGTATTGTTTTGAGTGGGAGAGAGGACGCACGGGGTATTGTTAAAGCCAAGGGGTTGGACTAAAAACGGGAGGGCTATGTTGCATGAATTATTGGTAGTAGAGGTGACAAAGGGATAGGGTATAGCTAATGGTAAAGGGGTGCCTTGTAGTAAACACAGCCAGCAGTCTGTGGCGTAGGATGAATTAACAGAAAGCAATAACTTGTGGGTAGAACTAAGAATGTCAAAAGTCTGAGGATCAATGTCCACGTGACCCGGTTTTTTAGGGTGGGCCAAAGGGTGATAGGTAAGTTTAGGGTTAAGGGTCTTTTGTATTTCAGCAAATTTTTTAATGCGTTTTTCATTGGATTGGAGATCGGCTGGACCCGATCATATGTCAGAAACATATGGTATAGGGGATTTGATCTGCCAGCAAATATTTTTTCCTAACATATTAGATGCCGCGCAGGGTGCGGGTTTATAGGAGCCAATGCCAACCGCAGCAGGGCTGTTAGACCAGTCAGAATGAGGGACAGCGGGAGCAGTGCTTGTCAGGACAGCCGTATAATAAGAGGAGTTATCTTTTGTACATGTTTTATAGGTATTGTAACAAGAACTATGAATAATAGGGTAAATAGTAGAGCATTCAGCGGGACAAGGCTGAGGTTTTTCTTGTTTATATTGGGGAGAGGAAGTACAGACCCATTCTTGCCAGCTATTAAGATATCATCCATATAATGAATAATATAAAGAGAGGGCCACTGAGTTCGAATGGGATCGATGGCCAGAGCAACAAATTTTTGACAGAGTGTCGGGCTGTTGGCCATGCCCTGAGGTAAGACCTTCCACTGAAATCTCTGCATGGGCCCTTGGAAATTAGTTATAGGTATGCTGAAAGCAAAACATTGTCTATCTTGAGGGTGTAGAGGGATAGTGAAGAAGCAGTCTTTGAGATCAATAATGATTTTTAAGGATCCCGAGGGAATAGCTACAGGGGTAGGTAGGCCTGGTTGAAGGGCGCCCATAATTATCATTGTTTTATTGACTTCCCTAAGGTCTTGGAGAAGTCTCCAATTTCCAGATTTCTTTTTTATGACAAAGATAGGTGTGTTCCAGGGGGAGTTACTGGGCTCTAGATGCCCTGCCGCCAATTGTTTCTGCACTAACTGATTGGCAGCATTTAGTTTTTCTGAACTTAGTGGCCACTGATCCACCCATATGGGCGAGTTGTCTTTCCAGGATATAGGGTCAGCATGGGGTGCAGGTTGTGAAACACTAGTTAAAGGTTAGGACACTAGTGAAAATGTCCTAAGCCTAATTGAGGCGGGCGCTGGGCAGTAGACAGGGGTTTTTTAATTCCCTGTCCTTGTTTTCCTAATCCCTGACCTGGGAGAAACCCTTGTTTTAACATCTGGGTGGTTATCTTGGAATTGGGGCTGAACATGATTACTCTCATTTGGGATAATATGTCACGGCCCCACAGATTTACTGGGAGGTTGGGTACAACGTAAGGTTGTACTGTGCCAGAGTTATTTTCTTTATCTAGCCATGTTAGGAACTTTGTACTTTGTTTGGGGTTAGTTGTTTGTCCTATGCCTTGTAGGTGAGTAAGTGTGTCAGAAAGGGGCCAAGAAAGCGGCCAGTCTTCTTGTCTAATAATGGTTGCATCAGCACCAGTGTCAATAAGACCTTTAAAGGTTTTTCCATCAAGTTTTAAATCTAGCATGGGCTTATTGGGGGAGAGATTTTGAATCCAATAAGCATCTGAGGATCCAAAATTTTTGTTGTTTCTAGGCTCATTGTTGGCAGATTTATGGGTGGTCTGGAGTGGGAGAAGGAGTAGTTGAGCTATTCTCTGTCCCGGTTGTATAGAAATGAGAGAGGAAGTGGAGGAGGCTACAATCTGTATTTCTCCCGTAAAATCATTATCTATAACACCAGGGTAAATATATAGGCCTTGTAGGCTCGAACTACCTCTTCCGATTATTAGACCAAAAGTATTTGGTGGTAGGGGTCCGGTGACACCCGTAGGTAGTATCTGAGGTCCCATGTCAGGAGTTAATATTGATTTGGAGGAGGGACTGAGGTTCAGTCCTGCACTGCCGGGGGTTGCTCAGAGGAGACTTGAGACGGGACAAAGTTTTGTTGTGGATGAGCAAACCGAGTCGCCCCAAGGTTTGGATTCTCTGTAGGGGCCTGGGGCTGGCCCCTCAGGAAGTTTCCCTGCTGGGGCAGGAGAGGATTGCCGTGGGCATCTATTTTTGATCTACATTGATTGGCCCAATGTTTGCCTCTCTTGTATCTGGGACATACTCGCGGGGGTAATATGGGTGTGGGAGTGGGATGGCCTAATGGTGTCTGGCGAGGGGTTGGGCATTGTTTGGCGAAATGTCCGGGCTGGCCACATGAAAAACAATTGTTTTTGCCTTTAGACAGATTAAGTAATGAATCTTTTAAAGCTGCCCCGATAGCGAGGCCCATTTGGTGACCAGGACCAATATCAGTGCATAGGCGAATGTAATCAGAGAGTGAATCCTTTTTTCTAGGGCGGATGGCTGCCTGACAGGCAGAATTGGCATTTTCAAAAGCTAATTGTTTGAAAAAGTCACTATCAGTTTCTGTGCTACCAAGGAGTCTTTCAGTGGCGTTGGTTAGGCGACTGATGAAGTCAGCATAAGGTTCATCTGGCCTCTGTCTAATACTAGTGAGTTGAGTTGTGGCCGGCCCCTTATGGAGAAGTTTTTTCCATGCCTTAGTAGCGGCAAGGTGAATTTGAGAAAAAAGGCCAGATGGATATTGTAGTTGAGCTTCATTTGTATCGTAGGGCTTAAAGCCCCTGAGCTTATCATAGGTCCAATCAGTGCACTCGCCTCCCGCTTCTGCGTTGCGGCGTGCAGTTTCTTTACAGGCCTCAGAAAACTCAGATTTCCAGAGAACATAATCGCCCCCCGATAGGGTGGCATGGGCCAAATAGTGCCAATCATGGGTGGTTAACCAGAGGTCATCTAGGGATTGTAAAATTGAGAGTGTAAAAGGGGCCGTGGGGCCATATTCGTCCACCGCTTTTTTGAGTTCTTTTGTGGTTTTTAAGTCAAGGCGTTTATAGTGTCTGGTGGGTTCTTTATTGTCTCTGTCGGGGTCTTCATCACTATCTGCACTGCCTCCTTCAGTTTTTATTGGGGGGAATTCAATAATGGGGAAAAGATTAAGAGGGGGTTTTTTATTTGAGATGGGAAATGTTTTTGTAGGATTTATGGAAAGAGGGGGAATTTTTTGAGTAGCAGCAGAGGAGAGTTGTAAATCTAACTGTTGAAGTTGTTTAAGGAGAGTTAGATGTTGTTTTTTGAGTTGAACAGTTCTTTGTAATTGTTGGACTTGGTGGGAGAGGAGAGTTTGATCAGGATCATGGATAGGAGCTAAAGGCATTTGGGGATTATAGGGAGGGGGCAATTGATTAGAGGCCAGAAACTGCCAGACAGGATTATGATATTTATCGGCAGCTTCCTCTAAATCAGTCTCGTCCTCAGGGCTTAACTGATCGTTCTCAGGTGGGCTAGAATTTACATTAAGATCAGGACAATTAGGTGGTAGGGGAGGATATAAGGGCTTACTAGGATCTTTTTTGGTGGTCTCAGGTTCTTCAGGAGGCATTGAAATAGAAATAGAATCTGAATCGTGGGAGGACTTAGAAGAGGGGTCCTGTAAGGAGGAGGAGGGGCGGGAAGCGTTTTGTAAGAATGTGTTTCCTTCTTGTAACACGCGGTCAATGTCCGGGGTGTAGCGATCTACCATAAGTAGCTCTTTAATGCAATGCCAATAAGTGAAAGCAGTGATGGGGATTTTTTCAGGGCCAAAAGTTTTATAAAAGTCATTAAGGGCATCTCCAACCCTTTTCCATCTTTTGTGGTCTATGGTTCCTTCTTGAGGGAGCCAAGGGCAAACATCTTTTAAGAAATTAAAAAAGATAACTAAATCCTTTTTTCTTGACTTTAACTCTCCTTATTTGTAAGGACTCTTTTAGTCCTGAGATAAACTTGTCATGAACACTAACCTCTTGTCCCATTATGATAAGGAATAAAGACTCTCCTCACGTAGGCAGTCGGTTGGTACAATCCGCCAACACGGACCCAAACGAGACGGCACAGATGGTAATGACCCGCAGACGAATGTCTTTTGGGACTCACCCGGCCGGAGCGACGGGGGTGTTGGGGTGAGAGGAGAAAAAGCCCTTACGTGAGCAATCGGTTGGTATAATCCGCCAACACGGATCCCGAGAGGCGACGCGGCTGGTAACGACCCTCAGGCGAAAGCCAGTCGGGACTCAACCGGTCGGGAAATCCTCTGGGTGGACGATTGGAGCTCAAAGTAAGCAGGCAAAATCTCACTCAAACGGTCCCAAACACCTAGAAAACTGTCTCGTTGGTGAACGACTAAAACCCAAAGTGAGCTGAGAGCAGATAAAAAGGGATACTGGGACAACAGGTTAGGGGAACCCTAGTCTAAGTGTCTGAGGGGAAGCCTGTAGACTATACATAAGTCTAGAACACAAATATATGTCCCATTTTTTGAAGGAGTCGTCCGCTTACCTGTACAGATCTCCCACAAGTTGGGTAGTCTTATGGTGATCAAAGAAGAAATATGCTGCAGCTCCTTAGACCGGACGAACTCAGGCGTCTCGTCTTCTAGGAGACTTCAGGCCCCACGTTGGGCGCCAGTTGTCCCGACCCGCGGGACACTACACGAGGGACCCCGAAGCACCTAGAAGGGAGGAAAATGGGAGACACAAAGACCGGAGACAAGACAGGAGTTCTGATCAAGTCTCTCTTTATTGCAGCTCAATCATGGGTTATATACATTTTTGTGCTGGGTGGAGGGGCATTAACATAAGCAGGGTTGCCTCAGGCTGATGGTCTTAAGCCATCTGGACATACCCTACAGAATGTGGGTGTTACCTAAAGACCCAAGTAACTTCCTCTATCTCATGCTTCTCAGTCATGTGATGGTGCCTTACAGGCACCCGCCCACTACACTCTGATATTCAAAGTGCTCTGGAATTTGTAAGTATTATCTGCCTTCTATTTAGCCTATACTCGGCTTAGTTTTTCATAAATAACAATAGCGATTATGTCACTGTCAATCAATCAACAATATCAGCAACAACAACAACAGAGACATTAAACAAAACAAAAAACAATCAGACTTTCAACATCTACAGAAAAAAATGAACTGGACCTGTAAATGGGATGACAGATTTGGAATATAAGTAGAGTCAAAGATGGCAATCCAAGTGTCGTCCACTGTAAAACCATTTTACTATGAAGATCTGATTTATACACTGACTCAACTTCCTTCTTT
This sequence comes from Rhinolophus ferrumequinum, assembly GCF_004115265.2. Lineage (NCBI taxonomy): Eukaryota > Metazoa > Chordata > Mammalia > Chiroptera > Rhinolophidae > Rhinolophus > Rhinolophus ferrumequinum. Next base: position 25,415,511 of record NC_046288.1, on the reverse strand, counting down.
TAATGTGTGAGGAATCAGAATGAACTTGATATGAGGTAAGAAAAATAATACTGTAAACTGTGTTTTTTAAGGTAAACTGCCCAGGGGTCTAAACACATATTTCAGTGGTTCTTATGACAACCTGCTATTATAGGTCATTGATTCACTGATAAAGTTTTCACTTTCCCCCTCCCCAGGAATACCTTTAGTAAAATGTTCTTATTGTGTGCTCGTAAATTATGCTTTCTGTGAATCTACAACTCTTCCTCTCTTTCTGTCCCTGTCCCCCATGCAAATTACCCTGACCCAAGCACTGATCCAACTTCTGCTTCTGCTAAACTGTATAATGTCTTTGGTACACACTGAAAAAAAATCACTTCCACTTGACATTCATTAGGTCCTACTCTCCTGGCTCTCCTGCCACCTATTCTGAATATAGATAATTCCCCCAGGCATCACTGCCACTTCTATCCATAGGGCTGCCTTCACTGAGCAGTGCATGCTCTGTCAAGCATGACTGCTCCCTCCACTGGGTTTACCACTTGTTTCTGTTTGATCCAGTTTGACCTCTAAGCTATGACCATCAAGGGAATTAAACCTATGTGGCTAACAGGCAAGGTAGAACATGAAGAAGTTTATTTCCATAAGGTATTGAGGCATCCCTTCCTTCTATTCAATGGCATGTGTCTTCTAAAGTACGCTACTTCTTGCAGCAAATGCAGTATTTTTATTGCTAACGCTAGTTACACTTTTGATTACTATATCAGTTTGGGTTCCCTTAGAATCAGATACCTATATAAGAGTTGATGCAAAAGTCTTATTGGGGAAAATGCTGTGAAAGGTAAAATGGGGGCTGCTTTAGTAGGCAGTGAGAACCTTCAGCCCACAAGCCATACTGACTCCTGTGAAAGGAGACAAGGAAGGAAAGATTAGGTAGGACGAGTCTGACTGCAGCACAGTCTGAGAAAGCCCTGGCCAGGCCAATGTGGCATCCATGAGAGCAAGGTTACCCATTACAGGAGTAATGGGTAAAACTTTATCATATAAATACATACCATTAAAGTAGAAAAACATCTTAAAGCATACATAGGGATGAGAGCACTAACACATGGCCAAAAAACAAACATCTAACTTTTGAGCTCAACATCATTGTCATATATAGATGTTTATTGAACATTTTGAAGGAAATTCATAGAAACAAGGCCAACTGTTAATTTAGGGAATTGACCCAGCAGGATTAGAAGAGCAAAAATACATGAATAAAAATGGATACTGAACAATTGCAGTCATTTTTTGTTTGTTTTTATTGGAAAAATTAAACAAGCTTTAGCAAATATTGTCAATTCTTCTGATGCTACCCAGCAAAATGTAAATTATAGCAAGTTACAGTGTTTTGAAGGTTGTTGAGATCAATACTAGAGAGAGGTTAGGAGATTTAGACTGAATCCAATACGTTAATGAACAAAAGCTTTGTAGCTTAGATATGACACTTTTCAAGGGCAACTTCACAGCAGCAACTTACTGTGATCCCAAAGTCATATTTAAATGTATATATATATATCTGTGCATGCATGTAGTTTGATTCAGGTGGCAACATGGATCCACCTTAAACATTCCTATAGTAATGGTATTCTAGAATTTTTTCTATACATCCCATGTTGGTTAATTTTTAATTTCATCGGATCACTAATAAATTAAATTGTACCTGTTGAGTTAAGAGACACAAGCTTAGCTTCTGTGTGTGTGTCTTTCTACCTTCATTCCTTTTCTTTTTCTCCAATATGTTCCAGGTCCACACCCTTCCTATCACAAATATTTTGTTGTGTGAGTAACCAAGCTCACAAAAACAGCAGACATCTTAATTGTCTCTTTGACTTGAATTCAAAATAAATGTCAGAATAGATACAAAAAGAAAGAATTATATGCTAAACACCAAAAGTAAGTAAACGATTTGAATACATGCAAATATTTTATTTTACAGATGGGCAGAATGAACATTTATTTGTAAAGAAAAAGATCTATTGCTAATTACATGTTATATTTTTCTTTATTAAAAATGTCAAAGCAGAATATCATTTTAAAGCTCTACAGATAGACGTGGTCCTTTGTTGAATTATCTCAAGCCTCCAACACTGGAATTCTTAAGAAGTATATCGATATTTGTTTGCAATCTTTATGAAAGAGAAGATTTGGTTTGGGATTTAAATTTCAAACAGTGGCAGTAGACAGTACTTTAAAACACCGTCTGGTTTTACTCTTCTGAAAAACATTTAAAATTAAAAACAAAACAGGACAAGCAATGCAAATGTCTTATTTTTAGAATATATTGTGTTTGATATTCTGAATTCAAATTAGAGCTCACATTATGTTAAAAGCAGTCATTCTTTCTCAGGAACCATAAATGTCACTTAGACAAAAATTAAAGGTTTTTTTCAGTTACTATTAACAAATGTATTTGATCATTTTTTAACAGACAGATTACTTTTAAAACAATATTTATTAGCCAAATCAAAGAATAGGCACTTTTTATACAGGAAAAGTATAAAGGCACTGCCTTTATAATATTATTTATGTAAAAATACAATCTTATGGATAGAAAACTTACTTTTTAACAGAAACAAATTCTTTCTTATCTCATTTAAAGTTGTATTTTCAATTATAGTTGACATTGAATAATTATATTAGTTTCAGGTTAACAGTATAGTGATTAGACATTCATATAATTTATGAAGTAATCCCTTGATAAGTCTAGTAACCACCTGGCACTATACACAGTTATTACAATATTATCGACTATGTTCCCTATACTGTACTTTATATCCCTGTGACTATTTTGTAATTATCAGTTTGAACTTCTTAAACCCTTAACCTTTTTCAGCCATTCCCCAAACCCCTCTCATCTGGTAATCATCAGTTTATTATCTGTATCTATGAGTCCATTTCTGGTTTTTTGTGTGTTTTTTTCCTTGTTTATTTTGTTCTTTAGATCCCAAATATAAGTGAGATCATACAATATTGTCTTTCTCATATGGTATTGACTTATTTTGCTTAGCATACGACCCTCTAGGTCTATCTATGTTGTCACAAATGGTAAGATTTCATTTTTTTTTTATAGATGAGTAATATTCTGTTGTACATTTGTACATCTCCTTATCCAATCCACTATTGATGGACATTTAGGTTGTTTCCATATCTTGGCTATTGTAAATAGTGCTGTAGTGAACATTCGGGTGACTATATCTTTTCAACTTAGTATTTTGTATTTCTTTTGATAAATACCCAGAAGTGAAATTGCTGGGTCACATGATAGTTCTATTTTTAACTTTTTGAAGAAACTTCCAAACTGTTTTCCATAATGGCTTTACCAATGTGCAGTCCCACCTACAGTGCAAAAGGGTTCCCTTTCTCCACATCCTCACCAACACGTGTTGTTTGTTGATTTATTGATGATAGCCATTCTGACAGGTGTGAAGTGATACCTCATTGTGGTTTTTATTTGCATTTCTCTGGCGATTATTGATGTTGAGCATCTTATCACATGTGTATTGGCCATCTGTATGTATGTCCTCTACAGAGAAATGTCCATGCCGGTCCCCTGCCAATTTTTTTTTTTTTTTTTTTTTTGGTGGTGAGTTCTTTATAAATTTTGGACATTAAGCCCTTATCAAACGCATCTTTGGAGAATATTTTCTCCCATTCAGTAGGGTATCTTTTCATTTTGTTGATTGTTTCCTCTGCTGTGAAAACTTTTTAGTTTGATGTAGTCTCATTTATTTTTTCTATTGTTTCCTTTGCCCAAGGAGATATATCTTTACCCCACTGTATATTTTTATGTCATTTTTAAAAAAAGTATTAAAATTGCCTTAAAAGATATAAATTGGCATGACTATTAAATTCATATTATAATTTAGATTATCTTCCAAAATTAATAACTAGCAACATGTACATTGATTTAAATATAATATAATATAGTATAATGTGTTGTGACAAATGGAGATATAAGTGTCTCTTAATTTTTAGAAATTCAGTTAAGTTGTTATTATTGTTATCATTAGTAGTAGTAATAGTAATATAAGTAGCATCGTTCAAGATGGGTTATACTGCACCATAAGGTGGTCAACAGTAGGAATTTTAAGGTGAAAAACCAAAGTCAAGAATAAAGATTCCTTCTTTCCTTCTTCCTTCCCTCCCTGCTTCTCTCTGCCCTCCCGTTATTGTTTTTCTCTTAATCTCCCTCTCTCTCTCTCTCTCTCTCTCTCTCTCTCTCTCTCTCTCTCTCTCTCTCTCTCTCTCTTCCCCTTCTCCCTCTCCCCTTTTCCATCTTCCTTTCCCTCTCCCCCCACCTCTCTGTCTCTTTGTCCCTATCCTTCCTTTCTTTCATTTTTTCCCCCTTGAAAACTTAAATTATTTCATGGAAATTGATAAGAGGTTTCCATCACAGAAATAACAAGAGTTAAATCCATATTAAATCTTGTGGTTTAATTCATCTTTATTTTAAAATGTGTTTTAAAACAATGTGTTGATTTACATCACATTGTTTTAAAATACATTTTAAAATAAAGAAAATACAAAATATACTTAATAATAATAATAATAATAATAATAATAAACTTCATAAGATCTCCAACTACTCCCAACTGTACTAATGTTATGTGATACCTATTACCAGTTTTGTATGGTCTTTCCCTACTATTTGTATGCATATACCAATGTATAAATATATGTATATATTCATACTATTCATACTCTTCATCACCTTTCTTTTATCATTTTAAGTTTTATCTTTGAACTCTTTACAAATCAACATTTAAAAAAATGATTTTGGTTTATAAGAAATAGAATTGATTTTATGGATATGCAATAATTATTGAAAAAGTTCCCCTATTGATGAACATTTGGATTGTTTTCCTTATGTTTTCTAAGGACACATTTTTTTGTGTGTCCCTAATTACTTAAACATTCCCAGACTGGTAAAAACATAGGTTGCTTCCACTTTCCTCTAACTACAAATAATATTGAAATGAATATATTCACATATGTAGTCTGCCACAATTTTGTGCATATATATATCAACAAATTCTTACACTGGGATTTCTTTGACAAGGGTCATGTATATTTGTAAATTTAATAATACCATTTAAATCTCCAAATTTTTGCATGAAGCTTCTCATCTCCCCCACACTATTAAAATTATTAAAATTTAGAGCTTTAAAATATTTTTGCAGTTCTCACAAATGAAAAAGTCTTTATCATTTTTGGGGGTATTTAAAATGTATTTATTTTTGAAAATAAATATTTATTAATATGTTTTTATTTTAATAATATATTAATATGTTTCAAATATACAATGAGAATTCTCCTTCACATCTCAGTCCTCCATACGAGTATGTCCATTTCTCCCCACATCTCACAACTGAAAGATTTTTTTTTTTTTGTAAAATTTATTGAGGTGAAATTGGTTAGTAAAATTATATAGGTTTCAAGTGTACAGTTCTATAATACCTCACCTATATATTGCATTGTGTGTTCACCACCACTGTTGTTTTGATTTATATTTATTTTACTATTAGTAGGGATAAATGGCACTAGCTATTTTTAATTATCTTTCTGTGAAATCCCATTCATAGCATTTTTGGAGCTTCTTTCTAATAAAAATATGTATTCTGGATTAAATGTAGCATTGGCACAGGCAAACTGAGAAAAATATATTTGGGTTAATGTTAAAATTTAGATACCCTGACAAGATAATGCTTATAAAACCTAAAAAATTGTGAGTTCTAAAGACAGTCTCACTTCTTCACAACCTAAGAATGATCTAAACAATAAGCAGCTTTTATTACAACAGATGTATCTATTAAAAAACCCTTAAATATTCTTAATATGTATACATTTTCCTTTGACGGGAGCATATCAAAATTATATAATTGCTACCTTTCTTTAAATATGTTGTTGCATGCGTTTTTCCCATTTCAAATAGTGCAGTCTATTCGAACAAAACTAGATCTCAACTAAAATTAATTCATTTTAGGGACTTCTCCATTTTAATATATTAAAGTTCATTTTGTTTAATATCATGTATTCATGCTGGGAAGAAATTTAGATGAAATCCATCTACTGAGATACAGTGGAGGGTTGGCTTTTTTAAATTTTCCTTTTCAACAGTCATGGAAGTTATTTCACTGAGGAAATAACAATAGCAACAACCACAATAGTAGTGCAAGCCAGCCATTATTTCCTCTACTTAATCAGTCTGAAGATTTGTGATCAAGAAATTCAAAAATTAAAATGAAAAAAATTAAATTCTAAACTGTACCTTTAGATTGCTCTTGTGCCTGATTTATACAAATGAAAACACATTTCATGAAGAACTTTAGGCAAAACATTCAATAGGATTCTGAGATATTAGATGGCAATGAGCTCCAGTGCCCAGAAGGATTATCCTCAGTGGCAACAATAAAAGGTAGACAAGGATAGGTCTAAAAGGAAGATGAAAGAGAATTTGTTCACGATGTTTATTTTCTCTGTGAGGCAAATATCTGGGGATGATCATATGAACTGTTTGCTTTTAAAATAAATTTAAGTTTTCTTTATTATACATTCTTTGGAACGATTTATCACAAGGACTATCTGGTTTTAAAGGTTTAAATTTTCACAGTTCTTCTGTGAACGTAATTGGAGCTGTTGGTTCAGGGGTCCATTTCTTGATAGCTTCTTTATTCATTCTAATGAAAATAATGTATTCTAGTTTATAATTTATATTGTGGTCAATTTGCAAAATTGAATTTTTCCAGCAAATTTTTCTTTTCACCTAGGTTTCCATATGTGTTTGTATTGAATTCTATAAAATAGACACTAATTGGAATTTTTGTTTGTTTCTTCTCCTCTAATAGTTATTTCCTCCGTTGTCAGTTATTTTACATATATGTGATTTCTACCTTACTAAATGAATTAAATTAGTTATCAGTTCATTAATCTTGTTAATTTTTCCCAAAAGACAGGATTATTATTTATTACTAGATCTATTTTTTTTCAACTTTCTATACCATTAATTTCTTCTATACTATTTTTGTTTGTGTACTTCTAAGATCAGAACCACTGAGGACAATATCCATAATGGTTACTTATGTGATAAAGTCATAGCATAAGCTGACTTCACTAAGGTTTGAGGTTTTTGTGGCCAAGGTTATGGTCCTCATTAGCCTACATTTTGGATGCTGGTAATTGGAAAGGCTGTAACTGAAAAACAATCAGGAAAATCTATATCATTGGATTAAATTTCTAAAAATATTCTGCATTGTGTGTCTCATCCCTTGGATGAATATGTTTGTTGCCTCCATTATTTCAGTTATTCTGTAAATGGGATATAAAATAAAGAAACCCTGATCTAGCAAATATTGAGAATGCCAAGAGAAAATATGTGTATAAATTTGGAGTTGGCATGAAGAAGAATGACAAAGTATAGTATCAAATATCAACAAATTAGCCATCTTTGAGGGAATATACCTAGTGTAAAAATGAGATATATACATACTTAATGATATGCTCTAAAGTATTAACAGAGCATCTTCAAATCTTGAATTTTATTCATTTTTATGGCAAGTTTTGTAATGAAAACTACTGTTTCAATAATTTCCACCACTTTTATAAGTAATTATATATGCCCACTTCAACAGAGATTTAGTTAAAATTTTGCATCTTTTCTCTTGACATATCTTACTATGCATCTTTAAAGTACTATTACTAGAGAAAATAAGAAAGCATTGTTTTGAGAATATTATTTATGCTTTTTAAAAAATTTTTAGTTTAAACTTGCATTTCATTGTATTGTTCTCCTTGTAAAAAGATTCTAAAAGAGGTTTTAAAAAAATAGACTGGATACCCACCCCACAATCAAATCCACAGGGATTTCTGCATGGCCTGTATAGAGCAGGTTCATTATAATCAATGTTAGTTCTTCTTCAACTGAAAAAATCTAGTAAAATGTTTTCAGAGCAAACTACATGCAGGCTTATCCTTTTTTGGGAACATTGGGCTCTTTTTTTTTCCTTGCAAGTTAGAATTTCTGATTCATTTACTCTTTATCTGTTCAGCAGAGTGATATGGATGAACGAAGAAACACGTTTAGTAAAATAACGTCTTTAGATGCATTTATGGCTATCCAATACAATATTGGATATATTAAATATATATAAATATATGGATTATATTTATATATTTATATATGGATTATATTATATTTATAATATATATATATATATTTATATATATATTTAATTGTACCTTTCCTCTTCATCAATTTTTACTCTCTAATAGGCGATGGAGATTTCAATAATTTTTTTTTTGGTAATGTTTCTACATTCAAACAAATATTCTCTAACATTGTGTTGCTAAATACACAAGCATGAACAATAATCATTATTTGGTTTAATATTTATATGATTACTATCTTCAAAATAAATTATAGTTTCCTAACAGACCTCATCTTACCTAATACTGATCCGCAATTATAAATAAATTATTTCTTAATCTGGAAATAGGTTTGGATTCATAAGAGTTAACTAACCCAACTTAAGTAGACCTTCTAAAAGATTCATACTTGGGACACTTATTTATATTTGTCAAACATTTTTTGAGTAGCTAATATGCCTGTATTAGAGGCATTTGTCAAAGTTGGAGGCATAAGCTTATAATGCGTCATAGTTTGGTAACACAAAAAATGTAACTCCTCTTGGAGTTAGAAAAGATTTCATGAGGTGAAGTTTTAACTTGGTGTTGAAGGAAGAGTAGGGGATTACCAATGAATTATGAGGAATAAAGGTAGGGTCAGAAGAAAAAAAAATATAAAGAGAAGAAGTTACACAAAAAAAAGTAACAAGGTTGGTGCAAAAATAATTGCGGTTTAAAATGTTATAAACAATTGCAAAAACCGCAATAAGTTTTGCACCAACCTAATATAGTATAAATAACAATATAATAATAACACTAATAAACTCAACACATGAAAGTAATGAGGAGAATCTCAGTGTATCAGCAGAACAAGGTCTGATGAATTGGCAAGAAATGGAGATGTCATACAGCTTGAGACAAGCTAAGGAGCTCTTATTTTTAAGAACTTGTTTTTAAGGATACTTGGTAGTATCCACCAGGATATTTTAAGTTTTCTGCTAAGCCTATCAGAAGAAACAGCAGTCCCCAAATAGGCTTATTTTCTTAACATTGACAGCTCTGTTTGGACACCTGGGGTAGCTACTATATACCTGGAAGGTTCAGAAATACCATTCACACTCCTCCCCTGCAGCCCAGCTGTCTGGCTGCTCTGCAGAATAACTTACCTCCATGCATCTAAGGTTCTGTGACCTTCGAGCTCTGCTCAGTTGCCTGGCTAAGCTGAAGGCCCAGAATCCCACCAGAATATGCCCTGACTTGACTGATTGAAGGATGTGACTGTTTACCAGCTGTAGTGCCTCCCAGGAAAGAGTGTGACTAATGTTGAACTGGAAACTGTAAATATGGCTGGGATCTTTTAATTCCAGTGAAAAGCTCCGGTTAAGAAGAAAATTCCAACTTTTAAAAGAGTTGCTCCCAGAACAAGTTAGCTGTGCTTAGCATTTTACTAGTGCCCATTCATCAGGGACCTCTCTTTTCATCAGCCCTTCAGGGCACAAGCTGGAATGACTGTTTCTTGGGGATCTGCTTGCATCTCCAGCTTGTCTAGTGGAGTGCTTGAAAAAAATCTCTCACTAAGTGTGTCATTATGAGCAACATCTAACTCAACTTTTCAGTGCTCTTGGCATTTTACTATTTAATCAGAGAAGCTGAACTGTAATTGTAAATGTTTCTAATGTGTGACAGAAATGAAGACTGTTTTGTTTCTGCTACAAAAACAAAACAAAACCGGCTGTCTGTGCAGGGCTTCAGCCTATCAATAACCAATGTTGTGGTTTGACTGGACCTTGTGGCTTTTATAATTGCAAGATGCCATAAGCAATAACCAACAGGAACCTTTGAAAAAAATAAAGGTGTATTACTTACAGGATCTGGAAATTACATAGCACACCTGAGGCTACACAGTGAGGTGTTAGGTATGTATGTAGGTAGGTAGAGAGAGAGAGAGGGAGAGGAAGAGGGAGGGAGAGGGAGAAGGAGAAGGGGAGAGAGAGAGAGAGAGAGAGAGAGAGAGAGAGAGAGAGAGAGAGAGAGAGAGAGAGAGAGAATGCACAAGGGCCAGAGGTTCTGCTCTTCTTATTGGGGTTGAGAGTGGGAGCCTAGAGTTTTGCAGTCTCAATATTGATGAATTTAGAACATAATAGCAGGAACTGTTGTAGGGAAGAGAAAAAACAAGTTTCCCAATGGTCAATTATCAAAATAAACGAAGATCTTTAAAACAAAGGCGTCTCAGTTAGGGGTGGAGGCCTAGCTCTTGTCAAAACAGTTTTGACCTAGAAAAAAAAATGACAATTTTATATGTTTCATCTAATAACATTAAAGTATAAAACCCAAATTTATTAGTCTTAAATGGGGATTACATACAATTAGTTCAATTTTGTTACATGGCTTAATATTTAAAAGAGCCTTGATCAAAAATGAAATTAAAAATTTCTGAAACTCTTACACATGAAACAACAGATTATTGAAATATTGCTTTTTGACCATTCAAACGTTTTATTAGTTCACAATTTCCTTCAATGGTAAATTTGGCTATTTCGTACTGAGAGGCTTGGAGCAGAACTATGATTTTATATGGATGTGTATTTGATATGTTGTTATTTCCAGGAGCATTAAAAATAAAATGCTGGAAAGCATCCAAATAGCATAATGCTTTTATTTCTCAGTTAGAAAAAAATAAATTGATGGAATGCCACTGAATGACTCATCTGGGCAAAACCACTACAGATAAATACCTAAACTATCACTTCATTTTCCATAGGCACTGCTATCTGAGAGATTTGGATTGCTTAATTCTGATGTAAAATAAGGATCAAATACAAAGTTAGACTGAGTGGTATGACTCCAATGTCTGTTTTTTTGTTTTGTTTTGTTTGTTTGTTTGTTTGTTTCCCTTTGGAGATAACTTGAGAATCTCCATTAAAGTGAAGTTCTTGTCTTTAGGGAAAGATTTAGTTCATGTAACTCTTGACAATCTCTAAGAGATGCTGAGGAAATTGTTGCAAATATAAGTACTCCATTGAGTTCTAACCTAAATAAACCCGGGAAAAAAATATATGAAACTCTACAGTATCTACAGTGAAACAACAGGAAAGTAGAGAAGGGAGCATTAATGACCACTTATAGTGGCTTGTCTTCTCAAAAAAAAAAAAAAAAATAAAAGAATATATTTTAAAAAAGATTTATTTGTAAGACATTTAACTATGTATAATTAAGGAAAGATAAGACAGATTGGCGAAAAGAACAGAACCTTAGTTCTCGCCGTGACCTCCTGGGTGTTGGACCTCCGCATTAACATGCTGGTTTGTCTCCCTGCTTCCACGATCACCAGCGCTAGTTCTTATGGGTTGTTTGTTCATTTGTTGATTTGTCTAATGAGTTGGCTGAATTAATTCTGTGGCATATTTTCCTAGCAGTGTCAGGGCTCTGATGTCCCTGATCAGGTATCGTTTTCCTATTTTTGTATTTTAGCCTGACTTCCTAGGTACTGTGCCTGGGTCAGTATATGCCACTGAGTAATAACCCTCTACCCATTATGGACTATTCTTCACACACTGTAAGCCAAAGCTTGATATTTTTATACACAAATCAAATTGGAAATATTTTCCGCTCAAAATAAAGATTTTCCATTCACACTCAGAATAAAATTTAAATGTTTAAAAGGCTTTTTGTGACCTGAAACTGAGTAATAATTATTGGATGGCTAACTCACTCCCCGTTCCTGATATCTTTCTTGTCTATCTGCTGAGCTAGTAAGACTAGAAAAGATAGTTTCTCACTTTAAGGAACGCAATTCTAAAAAATTATCTTAAAGTTTGTATATAATATAAACAAAAACCTCAAGTGTTTAAAGGAGAGAGATGGAGTGAGAAGCATAGACTTAAAGAAGGAGCACAGAGAAGAAAGAGAAGAAAGAGGAAGAGCAACAGGGAGAAAGAGAAAAAAGGAAAGATACAGACAGAAAGAAAGAGATTTGAATACAGATAAATAGAAGAATGGAATGGGAGAGGAATCTTCCTTGTTTCCACTCAAAAGTTCATGCCTGCCTGAACCATTTAGAGGCGCTGCTCAACAGCTTGGTTCAGGTGTTTTTACCCTAGACACAGTTCTAAGGGGTGGGTATTCAGAGGAATAGAAACAAATTCAGAGTATGCCAAGAGCATAAGGCAAGGATTCCTATGCAGACAATGGTGTGACTCATCTGCATAGTCCTCTCACCTGCTCAGGGAGGAGAAAGAAAGAACCATGGATCGTAGGGATGTCAGACCTGGCAGGTGTATTACGCAGAAAGGGCAACTCAACTGCTGTCCATTCTGGCATCATTACTTCCAGGCAAGCTAGATCTGCCTAGCTCAGCAGATGGTCAGGTTCACGGCTAATTTATTTGTCTCTAAGATAGGAAGGGGAGAAGCATGAAGATGATACAGATCTGACTATGATAAATCACAGGTTCGATTTCATCACTTTCTTTTGACTACCCAGGACTCTGGGACATAAGGAGATGGAGAAAGAAAACCGGATTTGTCTTTTTCGTCTTCATTCCCATCATTGATACTTTTCAATACACACACTGTTACGATCAGTGCTATTGTCCTTTTTCCTCTGCTAGCCTCTCTCTCTTCTCACCCCTCTCTCTCCTGTCTCCATGGAGGAAATGTTAGACCATTGCCACTTTATCAAAAAAAAAAAAAAAAAGAAAAGAAAAGAAAACAACTTCGTATTATAGTAATAATACATTCCTCTCTCTCTCTCTCTCTCTCTCTCTCTCTCTCTCTCTCTCTCTCTCTTTCTTTCTCTCTCGCTCTTTCTCTTCCTCCGCCTCCTTCCCTTCCTCTCTTCCTCCTTGTCTATCAATCATATTATTTCCATATTAAGAAATAAATATATTGATATTTTGGTTAAAGAATTTACCTAGGCCTTTTATTTTTCCTGAGCCTGAAGTGGGATTAGAGACATTGAAATGAGGGCACTAAAATGCAATGAATTATGAATTTAAAATCTCTGAAAAATGCATGCCTAAAAACTAATGGAAAAATTAATTTCCAAATATGTTTCAAGGATTTTGTTTCAGATTAGATTATTCTCCTCAGTGTTGGAACTAGATTAGGTCTAGCTTCCGTTAATCACAAAAGAAGAATATGATAAGAAAGGTAGACAACTGTTAGAATTAGAATTTTATTGGAAATAAGATGGACAATATTGCAGAATATTAAGAGAGAAGTGACAGACTCTAATATGATTTTTAAAAAATATTTCTCTGGTTTTGTTATAGAAAATAATATTTGAGGTCGGGTGGTTGAGTGATTATTGCAGTAATTCAATTGAATAATGATGGGACCTTAGACAATAGTACCAGAATGGAACCCTCTAAAGTAGTCAAATTCTGGGTAGAATGTGGAATAACTTCATCAAGGCGTTTTGGTGAATTGATTTGGGACTGTGGTAAAAGGAGAAAAGAAAAGAATAATAGTGTTAGATTTCCATTATAATGTAAATGGTGCTGCTATTCACTGAGTCCAAAATAATAATAATAATAATAATAATAATAATAATAATAATTAATAACAACTGGCCAGTAAATATATTTTATATATATATAAACACCTCTTCATATCTAGCACTCTAATATATGTATACATATGCATATATATATTTGTCAAATTTAGTTACATAGTAGATATTTTGTCATCCACTTTAGACTACTAGGAATGATAGAATAATAATAATAATATTATATTATTATTACACAATAATAATATTATATTATTAGTATATAATAATATTATATTATTATATAATAATTTAATAATAATAATTTAAATGCCCTTCCATGAAGGAATAATAATTTAAATGTCCTTCCATGAAGAAATTATTTATTTAGTTATTTATTTATTTTTAATTTTATTGGGGGATATTGGGGAACAGCATGTTTCTCCAGGGTCCATCAGCTCCAAGTCATTGTCCTTCAATCTAGTTGTGGAGGGCGCAGCTCACTGACCCATGTGGGAATCAAACCAGCAACCCTGCTGTTAAGAGCACCACACTCTAACCAACTGAGCCATCCTGTCATCCCAAGACATTGTATTAAGACAATCAAATGGATATGTTAAGCTAGATAAACAAGTGTAAAATTCAAAATTGGAGATAATTTTAAAAATTGGCTTAGTATGCGTTTAAAGACATGTAACTGTGATATCAATAGTCAAAGGAGGAACAAGAAAAGAAAAAGGAGTAATTACTGTAACACTTCAATTTTTAGTGGATGAGCCATGGATGGGAGCTAGCAAAAATACTCAGAGAAGTCCCTCAGGAAGGAGGAAATCGGGAAAACAAAAGAAGAAAGACTATCATGTTAACAGTCACTAATATGGCTGGAAAAGTCAAATAAGATGAGGATGTGAGAGATAGGAAGCCAATGGAAAGTTTGAGGAGGAAAATGTCCTGGGGCCACAAAAAGCCAATTATAGTGGGTTATGGAAAGAATGGGAAGCCAGCGAGAGACGGGGCAGCCAACTGGAAAAAACTGTCATGAGTTTTGTAGTGGAGAGAAGCTAAAAATTCAGTGTATGATGGATATAACCAATGGGCAAATAAATGGTTATGGATGAGTATGTGGGTTTTCTTTTTAAATTCTTATTATCATTAGTTTAAGATGTGACCTACTAAAATGGTTATACATTTTGGGGGATGATGATCCAGGAGATTAAGGGAAACTGATGAAAAGATAACAAAGAAAATGGAGAAGACTATCTCTTTATAAGACTTGAGGGCCAGGAACCATGATACAGATGAAGGGTTTTGGATTTGGTGGGTACGTAAATGAAATGAGTCATTCATTGTAACAGGAGGAAAGGATACAGATGGCAGATTAGTTGCTATGGATGTACGAATATTAATCGGTTCCTGAGTGGTTGCTTATAAATTCTCAATTCTAGACGAACATCGTCAGAGTTAGGTAAGAGAGACTGGGTTTTGAAGAGTGACAAGATAGTGTGAAATACACTGCAGAATGAGAAATTATATATTTTAGAAAAGTGTCGCAGGATTACTGGGCAGTGTTAAGCACTCATTTGTTATTTGTTGGCATAAATGTTAAGTGAGAAAAATGAATCTTTCGGGGTTTTCTGTTTTTCTGTTGGTTTTCCTGGAAATTTTCCGCTGTTATCGTGAAGATAAAGAAAAGCCAGCAAGCTGGGTTTAAGCAGGGCTAGATTTGGTCAGACATGATAATCAGTAGGGCTTTTAGTAAATACTCCAATTTTCTCCCCAAACAGGTACCTAATATGATTGTATTTTCTTGTCTCTTAAAAATAAGCATAATTATGTGACTTAGTTTTTTCCAGACATGTAATTGAATTTAACATATATTACTTTTGGATGAAGTTCTAAGAGCCATAGCATAATTTTACATCCTCTCTGCTATAGCTATTAGAAATTTTGCCAGTTTGAGTTCTGGAGTAAAGAGATATGGATCTGAACCTAAAGGACCTGTGATAGAAATGTAATCATTGCAACAAATAAATTTTTGTTTATTTGATTACTGTTTCTGCCAAGGAGAAGAACTAACAAAGGACTGCTCTGAGGTTCGTTGTTACTATAGTATAACTCAAATTGCTCTAATATAACAAACTAATACAGGAAAAGAAATGAAATTAAGGGAACTAGAGCAATTCATCAGGGTATGATTATAAATCTGCACAATGATCTAAGGTGCATAAAAAGAAAGGTAAGGTGCTAGAGAAAAAATAGTAGGGTTAATGGATTGGATGTATGAATAAAGTTTAAATGTATTTATTTTTAAATTGAGAGTAATAGAGTAAGTAAAATAAAAAAGTTGGTGATTGTTAGAGAGCACAAAGCTTGAAACTGAATCTCAGAGATAATTCAGTTGAGTATGACATGGTCTAGAGCAGGGGTGTCCAAACTGTGGCCCGCAGACCAACTGTGACCCGCAATCCATTTTTAATTGGCTCGCAGCAAATTCCAAAAATATATTTAGTTTACTTAAATAAACCAGGTGAGGCAATACGTACTTCACCTCAAGTGAGTGACCCGGCTGCTTGTGTATTTTACCGCATATGGCCCTTGGTGAAAAACGTTGAAAAAAGTTTGGACTCCCCCGGTCTAGAGTATTATTCTGGGAATATATCTTTGAGATTAGGTGGATATAAAGATTACAAGTAAGGAGGCCCTAGATCTGAGAGGCCAGGATATACTGTAGATTGTTGTCTCACAGGCATTGCAAACTTAACAAATCACATTTAACATAAAAATATAAATTATCTGCCAAAACATAAGAGATCATTTATCATTTTATGGCCTTATTTTCTTCTAAGCCTTCCAAGTAGGAAATGTTTATTCCCTAGACACGGTAATATATCAGAAATACCACAAATATGTCTCCTTTTTGGAAATGCAATCTGTTCTTCCTTGTATCATGTCCTTTGTACATGCTTCTTTCTATACTAGAAACTCTCTTTCCTTCCCAGGCTCAGTCTGGTTTAACACACTTTTGCCGCAACAAATACTTTATACTTTTATTTAAAATTTAAGACTCATGATGAGCATTTCCAAAGGACATCTTTTGTCATCACCAAATTTTACCCACTCTCACCTCTAGAACTATGAGTATGTTTTTTATTGGTTTCATAGTACCATGTTATTTTTCCTGCCACATTATTCTATGCACATACACATTTTCTGTTTTGCTAAACTGAGATCTTTTTGATACTAGGGAATGTGAATTTGCCTGATGTATCTCACTTAGCAGTGACGTTAAATAAGCAGTTAAGCAAGGTGATTGCTCAAACAATATGGTTTTGAAAAACTGAATTTACAAAAAAAAAAAAACAATATTCTTGGACACAATGTTGAGATTCCCAGTATTTTTGTCTAAATACATAAAAAAAATAAAATAAAAAAAATTCTTCTAAGGTAAAAATTCTCTTACTTTGAAAATGAGAGGTTAGGTTACAAAAAAAGAGTTAGTTTTTTTTTTTTTTTGATAGTTCTCATCAGGAATGACTAATTAAGAATGCAAATCCTAGACTATTAATAAAACTCATGAACTTGACTTTATCATTCAAAATCATTCATTTGCTTCCTGTATCTGTTCCTCTTTTGGTCCCTCTTTTCTCAAAGCATATTTTTTATGTGTTTAGAAGGTGGCTAATGATAAACACCTATGTTTTTGATAAAATTTGCAATAAAAAAACTAAAAATAAAAACAAAACTAAAAAATAAAGACTAAGTGCCATGGAGCAGTTGCAATATTTGATTAAAAATGGTCATACTTTAAAAAAGTGGATATTGATATATATTTTTATTCACTCTGAGCTTCATTTAAAGAAAAAAAGAATCAGAATTGAGAATGCAATGAAATGAGAAACATGGTCAAAAATGGGAGTTAAGTAAAAAACAGAATAATCAGAACTTCCATTTTTAAAAAACAATTTCATTTTGTAGACACAAGACAAAGTAGACTGGTGAAATAATAGTCCTGGGTTTTGTTCCCACTTTCCTCAGTTCTTAATATTCAAATTTTGGGTTGTTGAGTCTATAATTTAGCCAAACTAAATAAAAAAATAAATTAAAACTTTTCTGAGGATAAATATGAAATGCCCTAAATTGTCTTTCAAGTTCTGCAAAAACATTTTGAAATGCGCATTTTCTTTTTTTTTTAATTACTTTTAATGAAAGAAGGGGGTTTTGCCATGAGATATAAAAGAAACGGCCCTACCTATGTAAATATTATTCTCTTTTTTTATAACAATTTCAGAAGTATAGAAAGTAGAATTCTTTTACCTTATAAAATGTTAGGTAGAAAGGTTATGCTGAACAATAAAAGGCATTCCATTGTATTCCATTTCAATATTGCATTAACCCATAGGTTAAAGGTCATGATGAGACTGGAATATTTATTCAACTTTTCTTTTACTCATCTTTAAAAATTCAGCAACGCTTATATCTCTATGGTGATGGTCAATTTTATGTGTCATCTTGGCTAGACTACAGTTTGAGTTATACAAACAATAATCTGGGTGTTGCTAGGAAGTTATTTTGAAGATGTGATGAAAATCCATAATCAATTGACTTTAAGTAAAAGAGATTATCCTAGATAATCCGGGTGGCTCCCAGTCAATCAGTTGAATGGCCTTAAGAACATAGGTAAGGCTTTCCTGAAGAAAAATAAATTATGCCTGTGAATAGAAGTCCAAGAGTTCCAGGCTTCTCTTCCTGCTCTCCTGTCCTGTGGATTCCAGACTTGGCCTCACAGTCATGGAAGCCAGTTCCTTTCAATAAAGCCATTAATGTATATCTCCTAGGGCTTTGGTTATTCTGGTATTACCTACCTAGAAGTGTCAGGGTTATTCTTATTTCATCCAGCATATGATTTTTTCTCAGTTTCTTGGGACGGTTAGAGCTGACATGTATATTCCTGTCAAAGATTTTGGTTCTAACTGGGTATATTAATAACAAATAGTGAGTTTACATTATATGAGAAACCAACAGTAACTGAATATAAGTCTTTAAATAGAAAAATATCTCTTTGTGTTGTAAGTTATGGTTTCCATGTCCAATGTAGTGCAGTAGCTAGACAAGACCAGATGATAAAAGAGAAGACATTTTATTGATAATCCAAGAATTAAATATAAATTGTGTCTTTAAAAGAGTACAATGGTCAAATAAAGAATAGTCAATATGCATATATATAATTTAACTACCTTCTTTGTAATGGATTATTCCATACAATAGATTTTTTAAGACTTTACTTTTTTGAAGATGTTTCAGGGTCACAGCAAAATTGAGCAGAATATACAGATATTTCCCATATACCCTCTGTCCTCACACATCCATAGCCTCCCCCATTATCAACATCCCTCATTGGAGGGCTCAACATGCTACAATTTGATGAACCTACATTGAAATATTATAATAACCCAAAGTCCATAGTTTACATTACAGTTCATTTTTAGAGGTGTGCATCTATGGGTTTGGACAAATGTATAATGACATGTATCCATTATTATGGTGTCATACAGAATACATTCATTGCCCTAAAACTCCTTTGTGCTTCACCTATTCATCCCCCTTCAATACTTGTCAATCTTGAAATTCTTGTTTCCATAGTTTTTTTTTTTTTTTTTTTCTTTTTCCAGAGTGTCATACTGTAGGAAACATACAATAGCTAGCCTTTTCAGACTGGTTTATTTCATTTAGTAATATGCATTTAAATTTCTTCCATTTCTTTTCATGACTTGATAGCTTATTTCTTTTAGGGATGTATTACAGTTTATTATCCACTCATGACATCTTCATTGTTTTCAAGTTTTGACAATTATGAATAAAGATACTGTAAACATTTAGGTGCACATTTTTTTATGGATATAAGTTTTCACATCCTTTGGGTAAATACCAAGGAGGACAATTGCTGGATCATATGGTAAGACTATGTTTAGTTTTATAAGAAACTACCAAACTGTCTTCCAAAGTGGCTGTAACATTTTGCATTCCCACCAGCAATGTGTGAGAGTTCCTGTTGCTCCATGTCCTCATCAGCATTTGGTGTTATAAGTGCATGGGTTTTAGCCATTCTAATAGATTCGTAGTGGTATCTTATTATTGTTTTAATTTGCATTTTCTTGATAATGTTTGTGTGGCATCTTTCAAATGCATTTTCTTCATCTGCACATTTTCTGCAGTGAGGTATTGGTTAATGTTTGGTCTAGTTTTTAATCAGGTCATTGGATTTTTTTATTGTTGAACTTTAAGAATTTTTTGTATATTTTGACTAAAAACCCCTTACTAGATCAGTCTTTTGCAAATATTTTCTTGAGGCTATGGCTTGTCTTCTCCTTCTCTTGATCGTGTCTTTCACACAGCAAAAGTTTTATTATTTATTTATTTACTTATTTTAATAAAGTATAACTTAGAAATTCTTTTCTTTTTTTTTAATTATTATTATTATTATTTTTTAATTGGGGGATTTTGGGGAACACTGTTTCTCCAGGGCCAATCAGCTCCAAGTCATTGTCCTTCAATCTAGTTGTGGAGGGTGCAGCTCAGCTCCAAGTCCAGTTGCCATTTTCAATCTTAGTTGCAGGGGGTATAGCCCACCATCCCGTGTGGGAATTGAACCGGCAACCTTGTTGTTAAGAGCTGGGGCTCTCATCAATTGAGCCATCCTGCCGCCCTAGCAAGTCTATGAATCGTGCGTTTGGTGTTGTGTTTACAATGTCATTGCCATATCCAAGGTCATCTAGATTTTCTCCTAAGTTACTTTGTCGGTGTCTTATCGTTTTGCATTTTAATTTAGGTCTTTGATCCATTTTGAGTCAATTTTTTTGAAGGGTGTGTGATCTGTATCTACATTTTTCTTTTTTTTCTTCTATTTATTTATTTAAGATTTTTCTTTTTTTTGTTTGTTTTTGGCATGTGGATATCCAGCTGTTCCAGAACCGTTAGTTTAAAAGTCTTTCTTTACTCCTTCATCAAAGATTAGTTGACTATATGTATGTTGGCCTATTTCTGTGCTCTCTATTACATTGTTTATTCTTTCACCAATACCTAGCACATTGTCTTGATTACTATAACTTTATAGTAAGTCTTGAGTTCAGGTAGTTTCAGTCTTCTAATTTTGTTCTTCTTGAATATTGGGTCAAATATTCTTGATCTTTTACTTCTCCATACAAATTTTAGAATCAGTGTGTTAATATCCACAAAATAACTTGCTGGGATTTTGACTGAGATTTCATTGAATCTATAGATCAAGTTGTACAATAGTTGTTCCCTCAAATGTTTATGGATATATCTTTTATATTGTAAGTCACTTCAAAAGTTTTAGATCTGGGCTTTTAATAGATAATTGATGTGTTCATAGGATGAGGCAAGCACCGAAAAGGGATAATTGATTTTGTATCAAAACAACACTTTCAGACTTTCCTTGCTTATGGTAAACTTTTTCTTCATAATTTCAAGAAATAAATTTCTATATTATTCAAATGTGGAGTAAATAATGATTCAAGTATTGTGGATTGCCAAACAGCACTATATGAAATATGTTTCCAACAATGGAATGATTCTTTTTTTCAACTTATTTTTATTTATATTCTGTGTATTTATATACCTTAGGACTTAATGGTACAATAAAATATTTTTAATAAACTCTTAGTTTTCACCATTATAAATCAGTAGTTTAGCAATCTTGAACACATTTGTAAATAACATTTCTTTGTAATGTGTGTGGCTGTATTCATATCATAAACGAAAAATTTCAATTAGAGATTTATTTTAAATTTATGTAACAAAACCAATACAAGATAAATTTTAAGCACTAAGTTTTAGATTTGAACAACCATGTAACAGTACATTAGAAACACCTAGCAAATGTTAAAGCTGTGGAGATAATTTAATGCTGTCTTTAGAATGAATCATTCACCTCAATGTTTAAACAGCATCTAATTCATAAATATTTCTTTACAAAATTTTATAATGGCTGGTAATAGGAGGAAGACAAACTCTGTAATGAGGAATTTGTAACTCCACTGAATCATGAAATATTAACTTATGCATGCTATGCTAAGCATTGTGGAGTATATATCAAAAAAATAAGGTGTCCTCAGAGTCTAAAATTATACAAGGCTCATTTGTCCAATGTCTCTTAAATTTTGATAAGCACCATTCAATCAGTGGTTGAGTGTCTGAAGATAAATCCCACTGAGCTCATTTATAAGAAATTTCTTTCATTCTCACAGGTACCTTTTGAGCAAAGGTTGTATGTATATCTGAAATTATTAATAAAACATTGAAGAAATTAATTCATTTCTAGAAAACAAGACCTATAAAGAACTCTAATTATTTGTACTTCCAACTAAATTGCCACTTGACAGAAGGTAAAAATAAATATATTTCTATAATTCTATTATGTTATTAAAATGACTCACTAAAAATGTAGACATAATGACCTATTTAAGAATTTCTTCTTTACTGAATGATCATTATCAGTACCCAATCTGAGAATAAAAATAAAACCCATTTTTATGTCCTTAATATACATATGTTAAGCTGGTTTAACTAGTCACTTATAAAAATTTTGACATTTGTTAATTAAGCATTCACTATCATTAATTATTTTCTGATAATAGAAACAAGAACATATATCTATATCTATATCAACTCTGGAGGCATATCGCCTAACTTGATACTTTAAATAACATTTTGAATTAAGGAGGTGAAATAATTACTCTTATTTGCTGAAATTGTGGTTCAGACTGGTTAACTGATTTTTCCAAGATCACAGAGCTAGTGATTAATAGCTTCAGACTTCTCACTAATTCTCTGGAAAAAAAAATGCTAGAAAAGAACAAGAAAGGAGAAGTGGGAAGTAAGAATATAAGTAAGGAGTTTATACTGTTTAAAATAAAATTATATATATACAGAGAATGCCAAAAAAATGTATACACATTTTAAAACAGGAAAAAACTGTATTAAAATTGTAATACTCAATATATACTGATAACAAAAGATGAATACAAGGCATGTGTATATATTTTCTGGCACATATATATATATATATATATATATATATTTAATATAATGTGATAACTGAAAGAGTATGAAAGATTTTAAACACTGAACAGAAGTTATTTTGTAACAGTCTTTATTAAAGCAATTTTATTTTTATTTTGAATTTAATGAATATTTTATTTTGAGATAATTCAAGATTCACATGTCATTGTGAGATATACAGAGAGATCCCACATACACTTTACCCAATATCTCCCAATCATAACTTCTTGCAGAACTATAGTATAATACCTAAACCAAACTGACATTTATGCAAAAATATAGAACATTTTCATCACTACAAGGATCCCTAATGTCGCTTTTAAATAGCCAAACCCTCTTCCTTCTTTCCATCTCCTATCCTTACCCCTGGCAATCACTTATCTGTTCTCTATTTCTATAATTCTATTCTTTCAAGAATGTTATATAAATAGAACCAAAAAATGGGATTGGTTTTTTCCACTCAGCCTAATTATCTGGAGTTTCATCCAAGTTGTTGTTTGCATAAATAGATGAATTCTTTTTATTGCCCGAGTAGTATTCTGTGGTATAGGGGTACCAAACTTTCCTTAAGCATTCATTTGTTGCAGAATATCTGTGTTGTTTCCAGTTTGGAGCCATTACAAACAAATCTTCTCTAGACATCGAGGTACAAAGTTTTATGTGAATATAGTCTTTATTTCTCTGGGAC
This sequence comes from Rhinolophus ferrumequinum, assembly GCF_004115265.2. Taxonomy (NCBI): domain Eukaryota; kingdom Metazoa; phylum Chordata; class Mammalia; order Chiroptera; family Rhinolophidae; genus Rhinolophus; species Rhinolophus ferrumequinum. Next base: position 25,392,110 of record NC_046288.1, on the reverse strand, counting down.
AATGGCCAGAGCAATTGATAGATTGTATAATAGTTCAGTTTTTAAAATAAACTGCCAAACTCTTTTCCACAATGGCTGTCCTATTTTATATATCCACCAGAAATGTACCAGTAATCCTGTTTCTCTGCTTTCTCACTAGCATTTGGTAATACTATTATTTTATTATTTAGCAATTCTGATATATATGTAGAGGTATTTTTTTGTGTGTGTGGTTTTAATTTCCATTACTTCAATGACAAATGATGTTGAACACATTTTCATGTGCTTATTTGCTCTCTGTATATCCTCTTTCATCTAATGTCTGTTTATGTCTTCTGTCCATTTTTGCTCTGGATTTTTTTTTCATTGTTGAATTTTGGAAGTACATTATATATTTTGGTTATTAGTCTTTTTTAGATATGTGGTTTGCATTTGTTTTCTCTCAGATTGTAGTTTTCAGTGTGTCTTTCATCTTTTTAATAAGGCCTTTTGCAGAGCAAAATTAATTTTGATGAAGTCTAATTTAAGTTTTTTTGGGGCCTCAAGTAACACTTTGCATAACCTGGATCTTAATTGTTTCTTCTTCTTCTTCTTCTCCTTCTCCTTCTCCTTCTCCTCCTTCTTCTTCTCCTTCTCCTTCTTCTCCTTCTCCTTCTTCTTCTTCTTCCTCCGCCTTCCGCTTTCCGCCTTCCGCCTTCCTCCTCCTTCTTCTTTTTTCTAAAAGTTTTACACTTTTACTGTTTAAATTTGAGTTGGTAACTCATATTGAGTGTGCTGCATGTGAAGTGTGAGATTTAGGTCAAGGTTCGTTATACTGGTCTTTGGATAGTGAATTGTTCCCGTACCAGGTGTGGTAGGATATACTTTCTGCATTGAATTGCTTTTGACCTTTATAAAAAGTCACTTGGGCATATTTGTGTGGTTCTGTTTCTAGATTATCTGTTTTGATCCACAGAAATATTTGTCTTGCCCTTTGCCAATACCACCTAGGCTAGTTATATAATGTCTTGAAATCACATAGATTAATTTCTCCCACTTCAACTATTCCAATTCTTAAGTGTTAGAGCAATCTTATTTAGTCTACAAAAAATATTACTTTTAGAGATTGTGTTAAATAAGCCCACATAATAATATGATGAAGAATTGATATCATTATTATGTTCAGACTCCTAGAATATGAATGTCTCTTCATTTATTTAGATCTTCTTTGATTTTGTTCATCATTGTTTTCTAATATTTAGCAGACAAGTTATGAATATGTTTTGTTAGATTTATATCAAGTACTTTATTTTTGAATAATTTATTTTTTATTATTTTTAGGATAGGAGAAGTGTGAAATTTCATTTTGAAACTTAATTGTTGCTACTTTTTAAATTTTTTAAATGTTAGTAGTCACTTTTTCAATCGTGATACTATAGTCCCAAAGAAATAATTATCAGCAAGGTGAGTTTCTAGAGTACTTTTGCAATTACTCTGCCACATGTTTGAGAAGATATTCACATTATACCAGCATCCCCAAAAGAAAAAGTTTTTTTTGAATCTCTGGCTCTATCTGTTTCTTTCTCTCTCTCTCCCCCCACCCATATTCCTTCTTTTTTTCATTGCCTTTTTATTCCTTATTATGTCTGGAATTTATTTTTGGTCACATATGAATTTCTGATTACCCCACGACCATTTGATGAGTAGTAATTTCTGTCCTCACTGATGGTCAAATCTCTGTCATGTATCATCTGATCTATATGGGAACTCTAGTACTTAGAAATACATGTCTACATAATATTGAACCATTGTAATCATTATAGCTCTAAAATAGGTCTTGTTTTAAGACTAATTAACCATTCCATTTTTTCATCACTGATATTTGTTTTCTTTTTTTTTGCTTTATGGAGATATAATTGACAAATAAAATTGTATATAGGTACCTAGAGTGTATAACATGATGATTTGATATACATTGTGAAATGATTACCACAATAAAGTTAATTAATACATCTATCACTATAAATACTTACATATATTTGGTGAGAACAGTTAAGATTACTCTTTTAGCTAAATTCAAGTACACGATACAGTATTAATGACTATAATAACACATTTATATGTTAGATCCTCAGAACTTATTCCTCTTGTACCCTTTCACCAACATCTCTCCATTTCTCCCACTTCTGCCCCTGGGAACCACCATTCTACTCTCTGTTTCTATCATTATTGTTTCTTATCAGTATTTCTTATCATTATTGTTATTTTTTTACATTCTACTTATAACTGATACCAGTGATACCATACAATAGTTATCATTCTCTTTCTGGCTTTTTTCAGTTAGCTTAGTGCCCACCAGCTTTATCCACGTTGTCACAAAGAGAAAGAATTGCTTCTTTATGGCTGAATAACATTTCATTGTATATACGAAGTCAGACAATTAAGTTCGTGAACTCATCCTGGAAAAAGTGCTATATACCTCATTGATGAATATCACTACAGTCACCTTCAAAGTACTCTCCTTGGGAAGCTACACAGCAATGCCAGTGCCTAGTCCACCCTTCAAAGCAATTTTGGAATGGCCGTCAGAGCTGTGGTTGTATTACCCTTGATGTCATGAATGTCATCAAAATGTCTTCCTTTCAATATTTCCTTTATCTTTGGGTAAAGAAAGAAGTCATGAGAGGCCAGATTAGGTGAGTAGGGAGGGTATTCCAATACAGTTATTTGTTTACTGGCTAAAAACTCCCTCACAGACAGTGCCATGTGAGCTGGTGCATTGTCATGATTTCAAGAATTGTTGGCGAAAAGTTCAGGTTGTCTAAGATTTTCACGCAGACTTTTGAGCATTTCCAAGTAGTAAACTTGGTTAACTGTTTGTCCAGTTGATACAAATTTATAATGAATAATCCCTCTGATATCAAAGAAGATTAGCAACATCGTTGCAACAAGTTCGTTAAGTTAATTGATGTTCATATATTAATAGTGTTGAGTAATGTGTTGTGCTATAATGTTTTGACAGCTACGATGTCGCTAGATAATAGGAATTTTTCAGCTCCATTATAATCTTATGGGACTATCATGACATATGCAATTTGTCATTGATGGAAACATTGTTAGGTGATGCATGACTGTATAATTGTCTTAAATATTATCTCCATGCATTTATTATTGCAGAAGACAGTATAATTTTTGCTTCAAACATCAAACACAATCTGAAAAACTTAAAAGAAAAGGAAAATAAAATTACCCATATTTTTAATCTTTCCTTTTGATTTTCTAAGATTTCTTCTTTAAGTTCTTTCTTTCTATTGAGAGAAAATTGTTATACATTCTTTCACGTTGTGTGTCCTGGTGACATATTCTCTTAGTTTTACTTCATGTAAGAATGTCTCAATTTCCCTTCATTCCTAAGCATATTTTTGCTGGATATAAAATGCTGTGTTTATGGTCCTTTTCTTCCAGCACTTGAAATCTGTTGTGCTATATTTCTTTAGGCTCTATGATTTCTAATAAGAAACCTGCTATCAATTAAATTATTTTCTCCTCATAGGCAAGGTGTTATTTCTCTCTGGTTGCTTTAAACATATTTTCTTTGTATTTTTATTTGCAGAAGATCTATAATTTGTCTTCATGTGGATGACTTTGGTTAATCAAATTTGGAGTTTTCTCAGCTTCTTGAATCTATAGGTTTTTGTCCTTTGTCATTATGAAACATTTTCAACCTTGCCAATTTTCTCCTTTCCTTATGGAACTCAGATGACACAAATATTAGGTATGTCAGGTCCCTGAGGCTCTGTTTATTATTATTATTATTATTATTATTATTTTTTCCATTCTATGTTTTCTCTGTGCTTCAGATTGTGTATTTCTGTCATTTCGTCTTCAAGTTCACTGGATGACACCATTTGAATATGGAAGGGTACGTTAGTACAAACAAGTGTGTTTAAGTCCGGGCTCCCTATGTGATCTACAATGACACCACAAGCAAGGAAAGTAGGGATTGCTACCCTCTCTGTTGGGATGAGAATCCTGGCTCGCTCCTTACTCGTTTTCTCTGATACCAGCCTAGTTGGTGTGTGGGGCGGTGCTGTATTACCTTGTTACAGCCTACAGGGAGTTCACATCCGGGCTCCTCATTAGGTCTTTGCTGGCATGTGGGGTGTCACCAAAGTTTCTCCTGTGGCATTTTAATGAAATAGACCAATTGTTGTGTAAGGTTTTCTTTCTTGCTAGCCTGCCCCTTTCCTCATCCTTTGGTGAGAGAAAGCAGCGTTTTTTTTTTTTGTTTGTTTGTTTGTTTGTTTGTTTTTGACTGTGTCAATTAACATTTTCAGGCTTTGGGCTTTTTCACCTTCAGTGAAAACCTCCAATAAAAAACAAAATGCCAGGAAACTCACTACATAGTTGTTTCTGGGTCCTGCGGTGCCTAACCAGTCTTCCTTCTTCACTCCAACTTTCAGAATCATCCTATGTTTATTTTATATATAATGTCCAGGGTTCCCTATTGTATTGAGTGGGAAGAAAAGTCAAGCGAACATCTACTCCATCTTCCCAGAAGCAGAATCTGAGACTATACCAACTTTTTTAAAGTTTGGCTTTTGATATATATTGGTAAAGATTATGTCTTGAGAGGAGGTGCATAGATGAGAAAGAGGCTAATTATAATCAAGCAAAAGAGTAGTTTAGTATGATTATTAAAAAAATGAAAGGTACTAATTATATAATACAAAAGGTTTTTAAGAAAATGTTTGTAATTTTGGGGGGGAATGTAAAAGAATTAGATGAGGAAAGGTATTCTGTGAGAGTGAGTTGGGGTTACAATAACTTTTGCAGAGATTGGAAATTTGAAAGTTACAGCCCAAACTAGGAGACATGAGATTTTAAGGAAAATTACTTTGTGTACCAAGTTTGAAACAAAAAATAAGAGCCACTACAGTTGTGTGATCTTGGGCAAATTGCTCAACTATCTGTGCTTTAATTTCTTTAATTTCACCCAGAGTTACTTTGAATATTAAATGTTTTTGTTTTTCTTCTCTTAAAAAGTGCATACATAGTATATGGCATACTGTAGGTGTCTATTAGTTGTTAGTTATCACTATTCTCATATTTTCATTTTATTTACAAAAATGAAGTCACATGAAAGGAGCTGGAGCAGGAGGTATGTGAATGGCTGACCTGGATAGAGAAGTCTCATTTGCTTGGTGTGGCAGTTCTGAGGATTTTGTAGACTGACTAGAAACATATGATCCTTATTTTTAAGAGATAGATCCCTTTTTGGCCCCCTAAATTATCGTTTCCTTTTCATTAACGTTCAGTCAGTATATGGTGAGTGTTTCACCATTCCACACCCTGAAGAGATTCCTTTCCATGTTCCCCCTCCCTCTTTCCTTAGGACTCTAGGACATCCTTTAGGATTAAGCCACATTATGCCTATGATGCACTGTTTAAATGCATCCAGTTGAACCAACAGAAAGTGTAAGATTATGTAGTCACTCATCTTAGCTGGTCACAAGCTGTATTTGCACCTTCCAGTAGCTTTATCTTAAAATTCTAACAGGCACGTTCTAGAGGCTTTTACATTTTGTCATATTGGGATCAAAAAAAGGAGACTTTATGTGTGATTACTAGGAGAACTTTTCCTCTTTACATTAAATCTTCTTTAGAAAAATTTTTTTTTCCTGAGGTGACTAAATACAATTGCTTTGGGTTTATTTCCTCATTGCTTGTACACAACATGCTGCATAATATGGGTTGGTGCAAAAGTAATTGCGTTTTTTGCAATTTTTTTTTTAATCTTTTAAATCGCAATTACTTTTGCACAAACCTAATAGAATTTGTACAAGTAGTTTTCTTTCTATTTTGCCTTGGCTGATAGAAATCTATTCAAACAAATATTTCAAAATTAAATTATATATATACGTACATTTTTGCATATATATACAGATAAAAAATTATTGCCATATTGTTTATGTGTATACATTTACCATTATTGATACATTTTTTTAAAATCAGCATTTATTGGGAATATAACAGTGCCAGGATGGCTACAATATAGTTGCCAGGAATATTGAGCTAAAACAGAATTCCTGCTCTCAAAATCACAGGCAACTGGGTTAGTATAAGCATTGCAGCCACTTACAAATGTGACTTTCATACAAAAACAAAATGAGCGCATGTCAAAAATTTAAGTCAGTAAGGCGGAAACCAACAGAATGGCAAAGCTGGTTTACAAGAGAATTTGACTGACTAAAGTATAAAGTCAATAAAGAATATTAAAATTAGGTTGTAGAATTGTAAAACATAGTTGCAAAATTAATTATAAAACTATATTTGAGATTATATTGTCAGCCAAATAGAAATTATTAGAATTTCTATGAGCCAAAAAATATTTAAATTGTCAATATTCTTCAAGGAGCATTCAACATTATTATAGATGTTGTATCATAACATAATAAACAGCAAACAAAAAAAATAAAAATAAATCATTCAACTGAGAAATTCCCTTTGGCTTCCGATGACTTTAGGCAAACTTTTTGTATGATGCTCTAGGAAAGCTTTGCAAAGACACAGTGAAACTTTGCCATTTTTCTAACTTTGGATAATTTTTTTGTGATCATCTGTAGGAAGACAGTAACTAGAGATTTTAAACAGTGTCTTGGAGTGATTTGAGATTCAGGAAATACTTGCCAGAGGTTTCCTTTACTAATGTTTCCAGTAAAAGAATGCACTGAATAAAATAATTTTCCAAACATTGACTTTCATCATGTAAATTATTTGTTTAAAGTGTCATATATGAGACTGTAAACTTTATTCTTTTAACCTAATTTGTTGTAGTAAATGCTTTGACAATTCTCTTGCTACCCTAGTGGCCCTCAATAATTAACTGTTATTTTCTTTATAGTCCATCATTTTAATCTTCCTACATGCTATTTGGTAGGTGCCAGATATAGCTATTATCTTCCAAAATCTTCAAATCTTGATGGGCCTGTGTACCCATATCTAATCCATACGAATAGGGAGATTTGCAGCTTCCATGGTAATTATCTCAGCCCACCCTGTACAACCTAGAATCAAGAAGGGATCTCTGAAGTAAAATCCTCTGCTGGGCTCTGGGCCATTTGTTAATATAGGACAGTTTAAAATATTATTTGCATTTACTATATCCCACAGGAAAATTCCCTCTGTGACACAGATATTAGGACTGAATTTTTAAAGCCACCTTCTTTTTCTTTTTTTCTTTTTTTTAAAATAGGAGATAATGTAACACCCATTAACTCAGTTGGGAAGATAATTCATCCCCCTATTCCTATACCAACTTGTCATCTCCTTGAGCAGATGTTAATATAAAAATGAAATTCACAATACAAAAATCACAAGTCAACATTTGAATTAGTGGGCAAGCATCTCTACATTTAAACACATAATTACCCTTTTTCATTATGAGGCTCTTTGTTGGCAGTTCCCAAAGAAAGACAGAAGACTCACATAGCTCCAGGTAACTTGCCTTTTCAGTTCTAGCCTTTATTCCAGGTTAGAACTTTAAAAAGGTGTTGGTAAAAATAACAACCTGTTGTTATAGATCTTTGCAATGGTTTAGAACTGGATCAGATCAACAAAATATTCAAAACCCTTAAACTTTGAAAACAGAAAATCTATGCTAGTGTTCAGAAGACTAAATGAAATCTTTCAGCAGTCCTGCTCCATGACCCACACACTAGCTGCTGTATTTTATTCTCTATAAAGTGTCTGAGATCTACAAAAAGTGGTGACCACTAAACCTCTCCTAAAGTGTATTTAATCACAGCTTATCTACATCTGAGGAGAAAACACATCTAGTATCTGGTGATCCTTTAAAAAAAAAAAAATTGAGAAAATCAGATAGGGAACCTTGTTGAAATTGTTGTTTTTGTCCTGATTATTTTACAACAATCCAAATGTAGATTTATATTTAGGATATTTTTCAAAGAATAGGAAACTCCTGCTTTTTTAAACTTTTAAAAAAAATTTATCCTCCAATCCTTAAAGCAAGTCCCTAGCAGCTAATAATAATAATAATTATTAGTATTATCATCATCATAATGAAATAATATATTGTTATTGTCACCAAAAAATAAAATTGTTATTTGGTAAAAAAGTAAATGTTTATTTTAGCAAACTGCATGAAAAGAAGGAGGAAAAAAATTAAAATAATTGTTCTACTTTCCACTACCAGGAAATAGGCACCATTATTAAAATTAAGTTAGTATCTTTCCAGACACCTTCATTTGATTATAGAAACACTAGGAAAGTCAGATAGGCTAAAATACTTTTATAAAATTTTACCATGTTATATGTAGTGACTTGAGTATGGATTATTTATTATAATTAGTACAAGGAAAAAAGTTGAATTGAAAGTTAAGGGATGACTAACGTTCACTTAGTGTCTTCATGGCAAGGAATAGTATTTCTTAAAAGATTTTCTTAACTGTTAATAAAAAAAGATATGTGACAAATTTAATGTGACTGGAATTGTATCCCTTTCAAATACATATCTCGATGGTTGGCGAATTTGTGTCTCTGCTGTGAGGACAGTTCTCAAACTTTTCTCCCACTCTCCAGCTCTGGATTTTTGTTGGTTAATTTGTTAGTATCATTTTTTTTTCCCACTACTAATCTTTAAAATATTTAATTATTTTCTTAATAATAAACTATTATCTAGAAATTGTTCCAGATTTAAGTAAAATAGTGGTCCTTTATGGCTTCATCATCTTTAATACCTTTTTAAAATTATTTTCATACATATCTCAAGTGGCTACATTTTTTGATCAAGTTTCTTCCTTCCTTCCATTTTTCCTGTCATTTTTTAATGTTCATGTCAATTATCTGGTTTCTCTCCTTATTAGGTTGTTCATAAAAATTATTCCTCCCTCCCTTTCTCCCTCCGTCCAGCTCTCCCTCCCTCCCTCCCTCACTTCCTCCCTTCCTTCTTTCCTTCCTTCCTACCTTCCTTCCTCCTTCTTTCCTTCACTTGTTTATTCTCTCCTTCCTTCCTTTCTTCAATTTATTCTTTCCTGTTTTTATAAGATATTGACGTACCTTTTACTGATCATATTTTCCCCAACACTTTTGAAGATTTATAAATTTGCATTTGCTCTCTCTGTTTGTTTTTTAAATGAATAATGGTCTATGGTATAAAATAGGATTACTACCTAAACCTATTCACTTTATTTGAAATCTGAAAGATTAGTTATTCAAATACAAGCTTAGCTAAAAATTCATAGTACACACAGAGAACTTCAGTTAATTTTGCTTATGCTTCAGAAGAACAACACATTCACAGTAGAGTGTGTGTCCTATCACTTGTGTAGGGTACACAGATAAAATACAGACCCCTAGTTCAATTTGAATATCAGACAAAAAACAAATTTTTCTTTTTAATATGTCTCATGATATATATTCATACAAAAAAAGAAGAAAACTTCTGGCATTCATATTTGACCGGTGACCTATATTTTTATTGGCTAAATTCAGTCACGCTATCCCTGAGAAGTCCAGAAAAAAAAAAAATGGAACAAGAGAATGTGTTGAAATCTAAAACCATTAAAATTGACAGTTTTTTCTAAACTGTTATTGACTGTGGTCCCCCCAAAAATCATTATGTTGAAATCCTTACCACTTATGTGGTAGAATGTGATGGCATAAGGAGGTGTGGTCTTTGAGAGTTAATTAGGGATTACTGCTCATATAAGAAGAGTGTCTCTGTCTCTGTCTCTGCCCCTCGTTCCCTCCCTCCCTGCCTCCTTTCCACCCCATCTCCCTTTCTCCCTCCCCTCATCTCTCCCTCCCCCCCCCTTTCTGCCATATGAGGAAACAAGAGAGGTCTCATTAGAACCCAACCAAACTGTCATTCCCATCTCAGACTTTCAGCCTCCAAACTGCAAGAAATAAATTTTTGTAGTTTAATCTGTGCTGTGTATAGTATCTTGTTATAGCAGTTCGAACTGAGACAGAATCAGATTTTCTGAAAAATAAGTTATCTTCTTTCCCTTTCATCATTGACAATTCTCACTGTCCTGCTTTGCTGTGTAATGAAAATAAATTTCCCAGTACCATATTTATCTTTATATTAATGGAATGCTTTGAAAAATGATGAAGCATATCCATGCTATAGAATATTATACAGAAATGGCAACGAACAAATGATAACTACCAAAGCAACATGAATAAATGTCACAAACGAATTCTTGGAGAAAAGTGTAGCAAGACACAAAAAGAATATTGTATAACTCTACATATATAATGCTAAAAATAGTCAAAAAATTAGTATTAGATATCAAGGTAATTGTTGCTTTGGGGTGAAGGGGGTTGTTTGGGAAGGGGTTGAAGAAGGCTTATGGAGTACTGGCAATATTCTATCTTTGGCAGCTCACCTCCTACTGCTTAGATTATCCTCTTCAGTAACCTGTCTAGTCAGTGACTATAAACATGTCTTGACTTTTAGCATCACCGCCATCATTATCATCACCACCATTAATATCACTCTTATGGAGCTCTTATAAATTACTAATTCTACTAATAACTCTGTGAGAAAAGTACTATCTTCTTAATTTTACAGTTGAGAAAACTAAGATTCAGAGTTTAAATAATTTGCTCATGGCCATACAGCTAGTAAGAAGCTGTTATATAATGAGAGGCTATATGTAATAAGTTATTCATGAAAATACTTAGCTTTAAGTTTTCTGTGAGAGAAATAACCACATTATTTATAATAAAATTTAAATGTATTCGTTTGTATGTTATGTTTTATAGTAGAGATATGCAACAATCTTGGCAATGTCACAGTATATTTACAAGGGACCATGATATTACCACTATATCATATGATCATGTACTGATACATTGTGACCTCAAGAAAAGAAAATGCAGGCTTAAGTCACAAATGTAACTTTATGTGATTAATTTCATTTTAAAAGGTTATTGAAATATGTGATATAAAACATGCCTTTTCTCTATTTAGATCCCAACACTTATCTCAGTGTTTCTTTTTTAATTGTTTATTTTTTTCAGTTACGGTCGACGTTCAATATCAGCATGTTTCTAAATCATGCATATCATGCACCCACAGAAGTCTTACTGTATAATAGATATGTCTAGAGAAACAAAGCTATATTTCAAAACTCTTGTTAACGGCACAACCAAAATAATCCCTTCAGACCACAGAGGCAAAAACCAAACATGTAACTTTCTCAGGTTACTGTATTTTTTTGTGGAATTATTGAACCTGAGTTTTAATTAGGGAAGTATGGAAACCACACGATGCGTACTGGAACCCAGTGAATGCCCTCCATCCTGAAGACTTCCTAGGGACAATAAGAAAGCAGGCCATGCTACACGTATGTGCATAGTCTTGAGCTAGCTTCCTTTCAGAAATCCCTCTTAAAAAGACTTTAAATATGTGAGAACAGAAATCCAACAATAAATCCACTGAGGTTGGTTGAGGAAGACTCTGAGAAAAAATGGGGCTAGGAATTCATTGGAGTCCTCCTGAAAGAGATGCATCTTCTCTCTCTCTCTCTCTCTCTCTCTCTCTCTCTCTCTCTCTCTCTCTCTCTCTCTCTCCTTCCCGCCCTCCTTTCTTAGTGGCAACCAGTTTTTGTGTGACTTATTTATATTTTGACTGGAAATTTGTACCTCTTGACCCTTTCTTCTTGCAACCAACAGTCTGTGTTCTGTATTTATGATCTCAGGTTTGTAAAAAATAATTTTAGATTCCACATATAACTGAGATCACATGGTAGTTGTCTTTCCCTGTCTGACTTATTTCACTTAGCATAATATCCTCTAGGACCATCCATATTGTCACAAATGGTAACATTTCCTCCTTTTTTAGTGGCTGGAAACAGTATCCCATTTTGTGTGTGTGTGTGTGTGTGTGTGTGTGTGTGTGTGTGTGTGTGTACACATATATTACATTTTCTTCATCTATTCATCCATCAGTAAACACTCAGGCTATTTCCATGTCTTGGCTATTGTAAACAATGATGCAATAAATATGGGGGTGCATATATCTTTTCAATTTATTGTTGTCATTTTCTTTGGAAACACACCTGTAAGTGGAATTGTTGGATCATGGTAGTTCTATTTTTAATTTTTTGAGGATCCTCAATGGTATTTTCCGTAGTGGCTGAGCCTATTGACATCCCCACTGTTGGTGTGGAAGAAAGAGAACCAACCCATTATCTCCAACACTTGTTATTTCTTAAGTTTTTGATAATAGCCATTCTAACAGGTGGTAGGTGATCTTACCACCTATGTTTTTTTCTAGGAGTTTTACAGTTTCATGTCTTTAATCCATTTTTAATTAGTTTTTGTGTGTGATATAAGATAGTGGTCCAGTATCATTTTTTTTTTTTTACATGTGACTGTCTAGTTTTCCCAGCACAATTTACTGAAGGTCCTTTCTTTTCCCCATTGTATATCATTGGCTCCTTTGTCATAAATTAATTAACCATATATGTGTGTGTTTATTTATGGACTCTGTATTTTGTTCCAGTGATCTTTGTGCCTGTTTTTATGCCAGTACCATACTATTTTATTTACCATAACTTTGTACTATAGTTTGAAATCGGGGAATGTGCTGCCTACAGCTTTGCTTTGCTTTCCCAAAATTGCTTTGGCATTTTGGGGTCTTTTGTGGTGTCATACAAATAGTAGGATTGGTTGTTCTATTTCTGTGAAAATTGCCGTTGGAATTTTGATAGGAATTACATTGAATCAGTAGATTGCTTTGGGTAGTATGGGGATTTTAATAATATAAATTCTTCCAATCCATGAGCATGGACTATCTTTCTATTTATTTGTGTATTTTATTTAATTCATCAGTGTCTTATGGTTTTCAGTGTACAGGTCTGTCAACACCTTGGATAAATTTTATTCTTGTTGATGCCATTGTAAATGGAATTGTTTTCTTAACTGCTTTTCCTTATACTTCATTATTAGTGTATAGAAACACAATAGTATTAATGTTTTGTATGTTGATGTTGTATCCTGAAACTTTACTGAATTGTTTATTACTTCAGCAATTTCTGATGGTGTCTTTAGGGTTTTCTATATGTAATATTATGTCCTCTGCAAATAGTGACAGCTTTACTTCTTCCTTTCTGATTTAGATGCCTTTTATTTCTTGATTAATTTCTCTGCCTAGGAGTTCCAATACTGTGCTGAATAAAAGTGGCAAGAATTGACATCTTTGTCTTGTTCCTGATCTTGGAGGAAAAACTTTAAGCTTTTTATCATTGAGTATGAAGTTTGGTGTGGGCTTATCATACATGGCTTTTATTATTTTGAGGTATGTTACCTCTTTACCCACTTTGTTGTGAGTTTTTATCATAAGTGAATGTTGAATTCTGTCAAGTGCCTTTTTTTGTATCTATTGAGCTGATCATATAATTTTTGTCTTTCATTTTGTTGACATGGTATGTCACATTGATTGACCTGAGGATGCTGAACCATTCTTGCATTCCTGGAATAAATCTCATTTGATCATCATGTATGATCCTGTTGCTGTGTTATTGATTTCAACTTCCTAATATTTGGTTGAATTTTTTTCATCTATGTTTATCAGGGACGTTGGTGTGTAATTTTCTTTTTATTGCATCCTTGCCTGGATTTGGTATCAGAATATTGCTGACCCAGGCGATTTAATCAATATGTATATTAATTTAATAAAAGAAGGCAGGGAGGAGGTATTATTTCTAGTGATTGAAGGGAGTAAACACTTTCTCAGAAATTATAAGTAAAGTTCATTGCCCTGACATCTTCTGTTACTAATTATTTTAGAATGAATTTAGAATGTGCAAAGTAGCAGACACTCTTCTAACTATTTTACACATATTTATTTACTCGAAAGTCATGCCAATCCTATAAAGAGATCTCTTATCAGAAAACTAACTAATGAAGCATTCTAACATAATCTTGAATCCAGTTACCACTGTTGTCATCTTTTTGAGCATAAACCACAAAGATCAGATAGTTTGAACTCATAACTACTGAGCGCAACCACAATGCTTTATGTACTTCATTAAATCACTTTCCTGAGATTTGTTGAAAATGTGTTAGTGTAACAGGGCTATAAACACTGTAAATAATTAATAATATATTTTTTGAGGTATAATTGAACAGAATGAAGTAGTTTCAGAGTGAGATATGTTTTTACATCTGTTTAGGTGATCTACTCTGACAACACTGTGCAATTTCTGGTATGTATCAACATTTCATTTACTATAATAAGGATTTAATAAGTAATAATCTATGTATTGGAAGAATCAAAGTCTCTGCCACATTTTGGATTTCTTATCTAATGTTAGATCTTTATAATCATTTGTTGAATGACTACCATTTCGTGGACACTGAGTTATACTAAAATATAAATGCATTTCCACTTACAGGGACGTGTACATTAACTGGTGAGTAGTTGTATGCTCCTGGAAAAATTAGAAGAATTATCTTGGGATCCCAACTGTTGGGCTCTCCTTTTCATTTCCCAGTTTTGTGACTTGCAGATGTTTTTCGTTGCTTAAGAACTTCACTATATGTATCTCTACTCTGTTTTCTCTCTCGTTACTTTATTCAGTCTAATCATTAAGTCAGTCTTTCAGGGAGATGAAAAGATGCTTCATCTCCTAAAATGGATGGGGTCTATACTGATAGAACAAATGACAATGTGGTAAGAAACTCAAACATCTGTATCTCTATGTCACTGCCTGTGTCTGTATACCTACATTTATGCGTACGTCTATATTTATATCCATATTATTTCTGTTATATGGGCTGAATAAAAACTGGGTAGTGAGAGGAGATTGACATCACAAAGAAACTTTTTGTAAAAGAAAATTATTATTGGTTCCACTTTTATGTATTTTACAAGACTAATATGAAAAGCATTAATAGATATGGAGAACAATATATAGATTTATTGTTTATATTAAACCACATCACACCTTCTATAATGTCAATCCCCTCTTGTACATTTTCCTTTTTTCATAGCATGTGACTTTCTAGATACACAATTTATTGATTTATTTTGTTGATATGTATTATATGTGCATCCTTGCAAGAATATAATCTTCACAAACTCAGAGACTTTTGTTTTGTTCACTGATTTACCCTAAGCACGTAAAAGAATGCTTGGCTCATATTAAGCTCTCAATAAATATATGTGGACATACATTGGATTTCTATGATGTGATTCCTTCTCTGAAGGATTTTATAGCATAGTTGGAAATCCAAGAAAGCTTATGAAAGATTTCAAAGGGGTGAGTCAGAGTTATTTCAAGAAAAAAACAAAGTGGCTAACAATGTCAAATGTAACTGAGAGATCAAAGAAAATGTAGGGTAAAATAAATTTCTGATTTTAAAATCAGATCATTTGGATGAGTCAAAAAGAGAAGCAGAATCAAGTTGTTATTTTTTTTTTCATAATAGTAGTATTGTTATATATTTGGTAGACTCAGAGCTTTAAAAACAGAATGGAAAAATCTAGTTCCATTAGAGAAAGAATTAGTGTGAGGTGGGTCATGTGAGAAACAGATATAACACTTGTTAAGCTTACATCATTAAAACAAGAGTTAGTGAAGATAGGGAAACAGAAGGGAGTGTGGTATCACTGAGTAATGTATACTTATGGGCCAATCTTTTAACTGTTGACAAGAATGCAATATAATCACAAAAAACAAAGGTAGAGATTCATACACTTTAGCTAGGAGAAATAGTATATTTGTAAACACATCTGCTAAGTGAGCTGACAATTCAGTGTTCTTCAGGCTATATAGTGCCAAAGAGAAAACTTAAAGATACAAAGAAATAAAAACCAATGAGCAATAATTTCAAAAATAGATAAACTTCAGTGGACTTCAAATTCACTTCCTTCTCCACAAAAGAAAACAACTTTACACACTAGTGACTCTGCCAAGGTTTTAACATTCAGTAATATGCCACCAGTGCACACTAAAGAAAATGGAAAGCAAATGCCATGCCAAGATTAGACGTTTGCAGTTCTGTCTGCTTTTCCAACTCTCATCATATTCAGACACGTGGGATTGAAATAACATAATTTTAAGCTTAAAAGTAAATTTTGTCATGTGAAAATTGCAGATGAAATAAATCCTAGATAAGCATGCCCTGTTCTCTCAGGAAAAAAATGTAAACTGGATTATGAGGATCAAATTTCCCCACTGCTTTGAGACATGTTCAAATATTCAGTTATGCGCTATGCATTTGCAATTTATACATTCTTATTACACTCCTGTTTTTGCATGTATTAATGCTAGATAAACAGATTCTCTGCAAAATAAACTCTACTTAAGAGATGTTAACATTAGTACACATGAATATGAAAGCCAGCAAATGCAAATTAAAGCTGCCTCTTGGGGAGTAGACTGCCATGCTGGGACAAGAAAACACTTTCCCAAATTCAGGGCAAGGGATCAAAACTAAAAGTTAGCAACTAGAAAATTGTGTCTATTTTCCTCATGTTTGCAAAAATTAGAAGCATCAACTTCAGTTATTTGCATTTTTAGAGCAAAATTTGTTTTTCTAAAAATACAGAAATCACTAGTCAAATACATGAAAGTGTATATTTTACATATTTAATTAAAAAATTCTAATTAGCCCTTATTTTCCTGCCTTTTGAAAGTGGTTTATGCTTCAGAAATGACAAGATGACAAAAGTGGTAACTGCATTCTATTTTGCTTATAGTTCCCTAAGAATTATGGAAGCATAATTCTGGTAGCATGTGTATTGAAATGTTAAGTCACAGACCATATAATTTACCCATTTAAAACATACAGTTCAATGTTTTTGGTATTAATTTACTTTAGTATTAGAATTTAGTATATTCATAGAGTTATGCATCTATCATCACAGCCAATTTAAAAATATTTTTATCACCCCAACATCAAACACAGTAACCTTTAACAATTATCACCCAGTCCCAGGTAACGACTAGGCTACTTACTGTCTGTAAATTTTCCTCTTCTGGACATTTTAAATAATTGAAATCATATAATAAATGGTCTTTTGTGACCATTTATTTTTTCATACAGTTTTTAGTATATATGAATATTTGGTCATTCTTTATGGCCAAATAATATTGCAGTGTGTGCATAAATCACATTTTGTTTATCCATTCATTAGTTGATGGGCATTTAGGTTGTTTGCACCTTTTATACATCGTAATGTTACTATGAATATTAGTGTTCAGATGTTTTGTGTGGACATATGTTTTTATATATTTTGGGTGTATACCTAGGAGTGGAATTGCTGGGCCAAATGATAACTCTATATTTAACATTTTGAGGAACTGCAAAACTGTTTTACCAAGTGTTTGCACCGTTTTACATTTCCACCAGCAGTGTATCTCTCCATATACTCACCAATACTTCTTATTATCTATATAGATTAGTGGTCTCCATCACATTCAGAAGTATTCAGTCGTTATTTATTTGAATACTTTTTGATTTTGTTCTCGCTCCCTCCTCTCTTCTTGGCACTCCCATTAAGTACATATTGTTGCATGTAATGGTGTCCCACACTTCTCTGGGGCTCTGTTTATTTTTCTTCTATTTTCTCTATTCATCAGATTGCATAACCGCTATCAGTTTATATTCAAGTTCGCTAATTCTTTCTCCTGCCAGTTCAAATCTACTATTGAGTCCATGTAGTGATTTTATTTTATTTTGATTATGTACCTTTCAACTTCAGTATTTCCATTCGGTTCTTTTTTTTTTCTTCCTCAATAAATTCTATCTTTTTATCGATAATCCCTATTTGATGAGACTTGGCCTTCACATCTTCGTTTACTTCTTTAAACATGGTTTCCTATAGTTCTTTGAAAATATTTTTAATGTCTCCTTTGAAGTCTTGGTTAAATCTGATTTCTGGTTACTCTCACAGGCAGTTTCTGTTGTCTGTTTCCCCCACTCACTATCCCATTCAGAATTTCCTTTTTCTTTGCATGACTCATAAACGTTTGTTTTAGAAAATACATTATAGCAAATCTAAGTACTAGTCACCCTCCACCCAGAGCTCCTTATTATTGTTTTCTTTGTTTGTTTTTTCAGTGACTGGCTAGATTATTGTAGTGCAGTCTATTTCCCCAGCAGTTGAAGCCTCTGATGTTTCTCAGCGATGCAGCCTTGAACAGGCACAGTCACTGTCAGATAACAACAGTTTTGCCGGAGGTCTCTTTGACTGTCTCTTTTCCTGATCCCACCAAGAAGATAAGCACCACTAATTGCCAGTTGGTTTTCTGTCTTCAACAATGTTCTAGGGCATAAATTGCTCTATACACGGATCCCATTTAAATCTAGTTCATTTGTATGGATAGGTTTTGAGATTTTTTTCTGACTCACAGCAGAACTCTACTTAGCTGTCTGCTTCCTGTTTCTCTCTTATGAACTAGCTGATCTAGGGTCTTGCTGGTATCTCCAGTAAAACTACATCTCTTCCTAATTGCTTTATCCCACACCCTCCGTTGTTTTTATAGAGCATCCTTCGGCTTAACTTCCCCCACAATGTGTTTCCAATAGAGCTATTTCTTTTGGGAAGCGTTCCATGCTCTCTGTTACAGCCTGCCTGTCTGTTTGGGCAATATCTCTGAGCCATGGCTCTGGAACTGGGGGCAGAAACAGTGGTGCACGTCTTTCTGAGTGCTACCTCAGCTTTAGGTGCTGGGTACTCAATAGAAGGAAGGGTGGTAGCCCCAACCTCTGGTCTTCTCAGCTTTCCTGTCCTGACTTTGGAATTTCTACTTTATGAATAAGACAGTGAGGATGAACAGGGCTCCTGTGTTCTCAGCACACCAAGCCCAAGCTAGAGCCTCAATTCCATAAGGGAGCTGGACAGAAGGGAGCCCCCACTTCTTGGCTGCACCCATGAGGAATTTAGCCTCTGTAGCCGTAACTGGGTGAGAGAATGTGAAATGCTGATGCTCCAACCCTGGCTGGGAGTTGGGGTTACATGAAGCCCCGTGCTCCTAGCTTCTGATGCCGGGGTTGGAGTTTTCATCACTGGGCTGAAATGGGAGAGGGAGTGTAAAAGCTGTGGTTCAAATGGCATACCCTTTCACTGTCCTTAGGGAGTTTTAGTAGACCTTCTTGAATAAATATTTCTGTATTTGTTATATATTCTTGGGACTATTTCCAGAGATTTTATTTTATTTTTTAGTATTTTCACTAGTTTTCCTGGGGACTGGATCCACAACCTCAACCTTTTCTTTTAAGAATGCAGATCATTTTAAACTTTAATGTTTCGTATTATCAGAGATTTTCATTTACCTTGCTCAGGCTCAAAAAAGACTAATCCCTAATTTGGAGACTTATTGATGGCCACAGATGTGTCACATATCCAGAGTTATAAAGTAATTAAAAGGAAGAAACTAAGCTCTGAAATTGCTGGATTCCTTATAGTAATAATAATAACAACAACTTTCATCAGCATGATGCTTTGGAAAGCATCATTGTTTTAAATTAATCTTTATAGTAAACTCTAGAGACGGTGATTATAATTCTTGATTTACAGATGGAAAGACATTAGATATACTGACTGTGCTTCTCTGTCAGAGCACTCCTTCCTTGCTCTTCCCCTGTTCTCTCCTGCATGGCAGGGGATGACGTGCAAGTTACATTTCCCACATTTCACTGTCAGCTGGCTTTTGGATGGGATCAGGCAATGGGGAAATACTGGGAATTGGGAGGGTGGAGGAAAAAGAGCAGCCAGGTTATTTCTCCCCCTCCTTTCAGTCCTTCCATTTCCACCACCAGCTACATCTCCTGTATAGTTCCAACTGCCACCAAATCGAACCACACTACTGCTACATTTTCTGAGTGATCTAAACCCTGCACTCCAGTATGACTACTCCCTCCTTCAGACCTCTGGCCTTGGGTTTTGAGTAACTTTCTGTTGGAGATTACCTATAGGTTATCTTACTTTCCCCTTTCTGGCGCCACATCTCCCTCATCATCCATGTCGGCAAGCCTCCAAATTAAAAACCCCTTCATTTTAAATATTCAAGTGGTTTCTGTTGTGGGTTACATTCTCATTGAAACAGTCACTGTGATGGTAAGTGGCAAAAATGAAACTTGAACCCAGAATATACAAATCTAATCCTAAAACTGTTTCCACTCTACACCAGACTAGCTTTCAGACTCAGTTCAGTGTTGATCACGATTGGGAAGGGGCATTCTGTTTCACGTAGAGACACAAAAAAATAGAGCACTTTATGTAATGACAATTCTTAGAAGTCTGTATGCTATAAATATAAGAAATGTTACTCATTGTTCTGTGATTATTCAGGGGATATTACTAAATCTAGCCATATGTTTTCCTTATTATCAACTATAAATAGAAAATGAGATAATATATCATTTAGTAGAATATGGCATATTTCTTAGAACATTACTTAATAAAATGTCAAATCAAAATTATGTAGCCACCTTTGTCCCATAACCTCGAATGTGTTTCAGATAAGTTGGCAAATGAATGTTTTTGAAATTCATCATCAGAATTCATACATAGGGTATAAAACATATGTCATGAGAATAAACCTATTCTCAAAAAAAACACAAAACCACAATGTTCTCCTTTTATCTTGAAATATATTTTAATTTGCATTAATAGTATTTATATAAAAGTTTAAAGTATCAAATTATATTTATTCAATTAAAATGTATATTTTACTTATTTTTTTGGCATATAACTTTAAAAGAATCAATTATTGAAATTATATTTGGTAATACATTTTTTTCTGTTTGTATTTTCTGATTAATAGGGAACTTTCAAGAAACTGTACACACACACACACACACACACACACACACACACGCGCTTTTATCTAATTCCTGAATAGTATATCATTGAAAAAATACAATGAAGATGAATATATTAAGCTAAATACTTTTAAGCTAATTTTACCTTTTTCTTAAATGAGGTATTGGTTTGTTTTTAATAGTACAATCACGAAGGAATCTAATACCCTGTTTTTGCCCATAATTTTTCTTTGCGTTACTTAGTAGCATGTAGTTTCTGTCATTTAAAGTTTATTCTTTTTCCTTCTCGTTATTATTATCCTCAATAAACTATATTATTACCATCAATAAACTATATCAAGTGCCTAAGAACACACACTCTGGTGACCAGAAATGTATTTAATTTAAAAAGGCAGTTAATGAATGCCCTTTCCCAACTAACAAAATCAAATTAAAATCTATACTGACAAAATAGACAAAATTGGGTGACAGCAGATATAACACATATCCCCAGTAACACGTGTGTGAATGCACTTTCACACACTCACTCACCCACACTTAGGTGCAAGCATACCTGATGACAAAAACCCTATGATTTGTAATCAAATGTATCTGCTAAGTATGCTAGAAAAGCAGGCTAATAAGCATTGACTTCTTATAATAGATTCCCCAGTTTAAATAGCTACAATAAAGCCATCTGGGCATATCCACAGATGCACAACTTGGCAGCAGGTACACAGTTTACAGAAGGTCATATGCTAAGTTTGAACATCCCAGCGTTTCCTTTGCACTAAATTCTCCAAGCCAGATTATAAAGAAAAGAGTTGTGAATTTAATGCACTTGTATAGTTAGCAATAGTTTTGCATTTCACATATTTGAAATCGATTGCAGTTTAAGGATGCAGTTATGTGCTTTCCAACCCCATATTGAACGCATCATGGGAAGTCATTTCAGCGTAATGACCTCATAAGACCTAGTTCTGTAAGTCAAGTTAGTGCCTTAATGTGTAATTCAAACTTGTACCTTGACCAATTTAAGATTCCATTCATGATTAGATTTAATTTATCTTGTTTTTGAAAATCTAATATTTCCCTAGTGAACATGCAGTTATGAATAGAAACAAATTAAGAGAAATTATTATGTAGTGGCTCAACCATGGTGATTTTAACCCCCAGGGGACATTTCACAATGTCTGGATACATTTTTGACTATCTCTATAGAGGGAGGGGATGGTACAGGCCTCTAGCACATGGAGTCCAAGCAACTGCTGAATTTTCTGCAGTGCACAGGACAGTTCTCTTGTTATCCAGCCCAAATTTTCAATAATTCTGAGGTGAAAATCCTGTGATAGTATGACATTTGATGATAACATTTTATTGTCATGTCACTATTTCATAAATACATACATGGACAGTTTAGTATGTTATCTATAATAGCAAGGAGGCTTCACTGGGTAGGACTAAAGGCAGATTGGAGATGGCAAAATGAAGAATCAGGGAACCTGGAGTCTGATTGTTAGAAATTATTCAATCTGAATAAAGGCAAAAAGAGATGGACTAATCATAATAAATAGTACCTCATTGGCATGTGAGAGAGTATAAGGAGATCTCACAAAAATGTAATTGGAGTCCCAGAAGCAGAGAATGGGTCAGAGAAAATAATTTAAAGACCACATAACAGCCAAACATTTTCCAAATTTGATGATGGTGATAAACATCAACCTAAAAACCCAAGAAGTTCAATGAATCTCAAGAAGGTTAAAACAAAGAAAAATAAATCCAGAAGCAGCATAGTCAACCTTTAAAAGTAAAGATACAGAACTCGAAGGCAGGAAAAAAAAAATAAAGATTAATCATGTACAAGGAAAGAGACTCTACAGGCCAGAAGGAAAAAGGAAATGACATTTTAAAATATGGAAAGAAAAAAAAATTTCCATTTGCCAACCAAATTCTATATCCTTTGAAATATCCTTTCAAATTACAAGTGAAATTAAGACATTTTCAGATACATGAAAGCTGAGAGAATTTGCTAGCAGTTTGTTGCTAGTAAACTGCTCTAGCATAAATAAATAAGGAATTTAATCAGGTTCAAGGTAACAAATTCAAAATTTCTAGAGAAAAACTGTATCTAAAAGGAGTTAAGAGCACCAAAGATTGAAAATAAGTGGCAAATAATAAAGCACTACTTTTTTTTTTTTCCTGTTAGGTAATGTGAAAAAAAATTACTGTTTAAAACAGAAAATAATATCATTGTAGTTGGGGTTTATATTGTTTGTAGAGCTAAAATACATTCCATTCATAGCCAGTGCTTGGGGAATGATGCATATAATTACGCTGTTGTAAGTTTCATATATTTGAAAACTGTAAATATGAAGTGATAAGTTTAGGTCCACTGGTAAAAATAGCAGATGCATTTCACAATTCCTAGAGCAACCACTAAAATATAATAAAAATAAATTTGGCTAACAATCCAATATGGAGAACAAAATTCATCTAAAAATATTAGAATAATCCAAAAGAAGGCAAAAAAAAAAAAAAAAAGGAACCAAAATGAGATCAGGGTAAAACACACAAAGCAAGTATTTAGACTTCAATACAAGATATCAATAGCTATGCTAAAGGTAATGAACTTAACATTTCAATTAAAAGGCATAAATTATCACACATAATAAAAAAAATAAGACTCAACCATAGATTGTCTGAAAGAGATGCACTTTAAATATAAAGACAACATATAAGGTGAGGGCAAAAGTACAGGAAAGGATATATTATGCCAATAATAACAATTAAATAGTGTAACAATATTAATATCAGATAAATTAGACTTCAATATAAGAAATGTTATTAGAAATAAAAGGGGCATTTTATATTTATAGAAATTTTAACTAAACAGAGAAATATAAAATCCCAAATATGTCTGTAACTGAGAAACAGAACTTCAAAATACATAAAGAGAAATTGATGGCACTAAAGGTCTGTATTTAGTTGTCAATGTATTCTATCAACCAACAGGTAGCAATGACAGAGGCTCAGTGAATATGCCTCACTTTTATTATTGTATTAATGTAAGCAGAGAAAGAGATTATCAAGAGAGGATAATCTCAAAATCGACATTTTTTTTTGTAGTGAGAATTTCTGAAATTTATTCTTTTAGCAAAAACCAACATATTTCTACCTAGAGTTTTAATTCATGTATTTTAACCAGGACATTAATCCAATTCATATTATTTGGATCATGTCAAGTATATAAACAATATCAAATGAATTGACATTCTCTGAGCACACAGTAAATGACAGAGGGTAAGAAAACTTTGTCCAGGCAAGTGGTAACCAGAAGCCAGCTTGGAATTAATCAATTTGCTATGGATAAATCAAAATCCTTTATGATACACATAGTGATCAAAGCTAACTGAATTAGAGTTGCTGCACAGACTTAAAGCAGAACAATCTGTGTCTTGCTGTGTTTTCAATCTCAATAACAACTCTGTTTTCAATGCTAACTGATATAACAAAAATATTGTCTTCATGATTCACTATTTTTATAAGGCTAGCAACAGTGTGGATCCCTGTGTCTTCCAAAAATGTCTGGTCCATGCTCCACAGTAAGTAATACACACACCCACAGACACACACACACACACACACACACACACACACACACACCCCACACACAGACACTCACTCTCACTTATGCCTGGAATTTAAAAAAAATTGTCTCATAAAATAACATACCTCCTTACAATGCATAATGGCAATCTGCTGAATTCTGTTCTATTCAATAATATTCTATTCTACTCTATTCAGTTATATTTATTAATACTGGGCTTAACCCACTGAATTGATTTCATGAGACACTAATGAGTCATGAACCACAATTTGAAAATTAACAGTTAGATTATAATGAGCATATTTGGTTAGCCACCAAAATACATAATAAAAAGTGAAGTGTCTGTAATCATCACACTAAATTAAACTATTTAGATAATCATATTGTGAATAGAAGTATTTAACTAGATCCTATTTAATTAGGAAAAAATCAATAAACTGGTTCGCATACTGTTCATTTGTGAGGTAAGCACGATTTGCAGTGTTACTCAATATCCGTGACCCTTTTTCCTCCTCAATTAAAGGGGTTGTATGTATAAAGAGGGTTTCTTCAATGAGTCTTGAGAAGTCAATGTGTAACGAGATGTGTAAAAGAAAGGAAAATTAGAAATATTGATGAAAATACTTGGAGTAGAATAGGATCAATAAAAGAACATCATGCAGAGGAATAGAAGCAGAAAAGGGAAAAATACAACATATATGCACAAAATACTTGGCAAATCCATAAAGAAACAAAAAAAGAAAGTGATGCTACTGCTGTGAAATGAGGAACATGTGAATATCAAGTGCCTTTCAAGAGTATAATTTACTAACAATGACAGCAAAAATGCATTGAGCACTTCTTCCTTGCCAGGTGCTTTTCTAGGTGCTGAACATGTGCTAACTCATTTATAGTCTCACAACCCTAAAAAGCACGTGTAGTTATCATCTTCATTTCATAGACATACAAACCCAGCTAAGTCCTTGAAGATCACACAGCTTGCTTACACGAGTAAGTGTCAGAGGCATGATCTGAGACAAATTATCTAGCTTCAAAACCCACATTCCTAATTACCACCTCCTACTCCACAGTTACTAGATTGGGAGCCAGAAAAAAATTACGTTTGTGTTGTAAATAAGGAGCTTTTTAGAGTCACACAATCCAGTAAATGGCAGAGCAACACTTCATATTCATATGACTCTAATGCTTTTTCTCTTAAGAACTTGCTGCACAGAAACTTACTATGAACATTGATTACGGCCCGCACACTGCTGCCTGCCTTATCCACTTTGCAGGGTACCATTTATTTCTCACAAGACCATATGAAAAGCTGTTATTACCATTTCTGTGTTGTGTATGTATGAAGACATTCAAATACAGATGGTTAAATAGCTCGTATAAGGTCACGCAGGTAGTAATTAGAAGAACCTAGATTGAAACCTAGGCCATCTGAATCTAGCACATTTAATCTTAAGCAATATGGTGTAAGGCTCCTCCACAGGGATGTTCCACAGAATATTTGCAGTACAGTGTTTAAGATCATAGGTATTGCATGTTATGGCAACATTTTCAAATGGAGAGAATTAAGGATTAGGAAAGGGGAAAAGGGACTAGGCTTGCTGGAGGATCTTTGTAGATATTGTATTTAATAGTGGAATAAAGAACTGTGGGACATTTTAGTCCCAGTAAGAGTTGTTCTATAAGTACATTGAAGACCTGTGGTTATAGTAGAAGTAGATCTTTACACATACTCACAGAGAAGACTGGTTATGGGAGATAGTGAAAGCTCTCTAAGTTTCTCACTTCACACCAAAGACCAAGATAAATTCCTGACATTGCCTAGTTAATAAAGAAAATTAATAATAGTAATAATAATAAAATATGGGTGAATGTATGTAAAGTATTTTGGAGACAGAAGAAAGCAAAAAAGTAAAAAAAATAATTTTAAAAATCAATAAACAATGTGTAAATTAAAAAAAAAATCTTTATATAATCAAATGCAATCAAGCAGAAAACCTGAAAAAATTAAAGTATTTGTAAGCGTATGACCAAGAAAGTGTTGCTAAGATTAAGCAACAAAATGCCCACAAAATCAATATGAAATATACTAAAATCCCAGTAGGGAAATAGATAAGGAAAAGGAATGAAGGTGGTATTCTGTGAACAGACACGATGACCTTTGATTATGCATGTATATAGGTCATTAAAGAAGGATGTCCTTTATATGCCTTCAAACTGATTAAAAGTTTGGACTTTGAAATCTGATAGACCTGGGTTTGAGTTCAGGTTCAGTCAGCCTCATAGAAGCTATGTCGAGTTAGCTTCAAAATAATAATAATAATAATAATAATAATAATAATAATAATAATAATAATATATGAATGGAACCAGAGGATGATGCAATAGGTTAAGTCAAAAGTATAGCACATGTATTAGTTGAAATAGATGTAAGTATACTAAAATTCCGTTAGGACAATGTCAATCATGTGGAAGAGTGGTTTTATCAATTTTTATTAAAGCCAATGGTTGTACCAAGCTTTCTTTTTGTAGGCATAAGAATATGTTTTTCCTTTTAAATTTTATATGCAAGATCAATATGTAAAATAGACAACAATGAAACTGTAGTGGTGAAAACAGTTGAGAGGCTCAAATTTCCAACAAAAAACAGATTAGAAATTTGGCAGTCTTAAACACTGAGTAATGATGGCTTTCCACATTATGCAATAAATTATGCATAATCACACACACACATTCAAAACTGCAAAGTAATTTGAAATTTCAAAGTGTCAATTCCTAATTAATTTTTATTTTCAAATATTATAATTATTTTCTACCTTTTAGAGTATTTGCTTTACTGGTAATTTACGCAAGACATATTATATATTTTGGATAACTCAGCAATGATAAAGGCTATGATGTTTCTCTTGCTTCCTCCAAAGGGGCTTTTAAAGAACAAGGAAAGATTTGATCAAGAATATATTTGAGGCAAAGGCATTTAAGTTCAGTAAAATGACAAGAACTATGAGCAAGAGAGAATAAAAGTTTTGAAGTATGGAGTCAAAGACACTGATTTGAAGTATGGAGTCAAAGGCATTCCTGATTATTGTGGTGTCAGAAATAAAAAGTTATTTTTCAAAAATTGGAAATGTTACATGGAAATCATCTAACTTGTGATAATAAGGTATTATTCCAGTAGAGATAAGAAGAATAAAGAAAGGACTGTAGCCCATTTTTATTTCAAAGTGGCAAAATATGGGTATAATTGAAAATAGAAGATAAAGACATCTCTCACATAAAGGAAGTGTAAAGCTCTGGGATTTAAAGAGCATAAGTAGGTATTTCCAATTGCAAAATAGTTTAATGGAGTTCAAAGCCAGAGAGTGGAAATTGAAGAAACAGCAGGCAATAGAAATATTTTGTTTTCACCTACGCTGTGTAAGCATTTCTAGATATGCTGGTCATAGGCTTTTATTTATTACACTCCCTTCCTGGGCATTCCCACCTGTTCCCAGGAAGCAGGAAAGTCCTGCTCCCAGGACGTCACATGTCACCTCTATATTGTTAGTGTTCACAAGTAAAACAGATATTTAACATTTCACAGGAGTTGTACAGAGTGTATTTTGTGGATAATTGATAGGTACGTAGTTAGATAGACAGATAGATGGATGATAGGTCAAATGCATTGCAACCTAGAACCAGCCATCTTGTTCTGAAACATCTAAATGTTACAATCGTCATATTTGGTCCTTAAGTTGGGGGTAAGTATGCTGTAAAACAAAACACCATTTCAGTTTACGTCTTGAAAACTGTCACAAGTGAATGCTAGACTCACAGTCCGTTCTGCAGTCTCTTCCTGCAAGTCATGGGGAGTAATCCCGGAGAGACTCTCAGATCCCCAGGATCTCCCTGGCACTGACTGAAGCCTCCACGATAGCCGTGGCATGAGCAAAGAACAGTGG
Organism: Rhinolophus ferrumequinum; assembly: GCF_004115265.2. Lineage (NCBI taxonomy): Eukaryota > Metazoa > Chordata > Mammalia > Chiroptera > Rhinolophidae > Rhinolophus > Rhinolophus ferrumequinum. The sequence goes on along the minus strand of NC_046288.1, from coordinate 25,363,820 downwards.
AGCAGAGCAGAGAGGAGGGTTCTTGGAACAGAGTGACAGCGTGGTCACCTTTCAGTCCAGACCGGCTCTCTTAGCTGCAAAAGTCCTCAGTTCTTATGTAGGTCTGAGTACCTTTCTGACGTCACTTATCAGGGCAGCCAGCTGGCGACCCTGACTGTCCTCTTATCTTCAGTAGCAGACCTTGGGTGTGTAGCTGGTTACATCCAATTACCAGGGCAACCCGGCAGCTCTCTGGGCATTGTCTGCTAAGTTCTCTCTCTGCGCATGTCCAAAATGGAGTTACTCTTTCTCATTCAATATGGAGTCACTCTTGCTCACTTAAAACTCATTCTAACAGCTTCCAGGGGCACTCGACACAGAAACCTAGACTCTTGATAGGGCTGTACCATTTACCTTGGGTGTGAGCAACTTCAGCAGAGGAAAGTTTAGAGGTTGATTTCTCATCAAGGCATTTAGATCTCATGTAGCAGTTGTTCGGTGACTCAACGCTGAGTTGAGAGGTAGCAGATTTGCTGTGAAGTATGCAGTGGGAGAGCAAAAAAGACACTTGTCTCTTCTGAAACAGCAGACACTGAAGGGGACTACTGGCCTGTGGTTTTTCCTGGGGGATGCAGCAGAAACTATGGTCCTAGTAGCTGCACAGAGTCAAAAGGCATTTAAGTCAGCTTGAGAGTGCTAATGGGTTCTTTGCAATCTAAGACCTAGCTTAATTCACTAGCTATTAATTCACTTCGATCCCAGCACTAAGACCAAAGAGCCAGTAACCAGAGGATGCTAAGGACCATGCTGAAACCAAGGGATGACATCTTTTTGCTGTTGCTGCGCCATCTTTGTCCTGTCTCTGCCCATTCCCCCATGCATGCCGTACTCATCCAACAAACACTTTATGAAAATCTGATTTAGTTTCTATTTAAATGAAAGCGAGCGTCACTTAAGTAGACTCTTTACATTGTTACACAGAATTACTATTACAGTTTGAAACTGAAGTTGATACTTTTTTCACATTAAGCCGTGAGAAAGTAATAAATAAAATAAAATTAAAAAGTAATTAAATAAGATTAAAAAGCAATGTATTCTCAGTACATAAGAGTTATGCTATGGCATAGGTGAATTTGGCCAACTCACTACTAACAATTCTATTCATTTTGCTGCACTTGTTAGCAGCCATTGACAATTATGCTAAGTATCTCACACTTATTCCTTGGCAACTATGCCTCCAATATTTTGGTAACGGTGGAAAGTGAAGGAGGAAATATTGTTGAAAGGATGGCTGAGGTCCTATCTTGAAAGTCCCTTTGCTCTGAAAACATTATTTTCTCTTAGAGTGAATTATTATTTAGTGTGGCTTTGATGAAATTGAATAAAACTTAGTGCTTTGGCTTAAGAAATGCTTATCTGAAACTGTTTATTACGCTTTTAGAGCAGATAAATGCAGAAATTATGACTGGCAGTTATATGTGAAATTTTATTTATCTAGGCAATATACAAGTTCAATCTCTGTAAGTTTAAATGTGTGGGTGTGCATTGCCAACTCTCTTTATGTTCAAATTTAAATAGTTATTGATTGTCACTTATCCACCAGAACTAGTGATCAGCTCTTTTCATTTTATCATTGAAATCCCCTGAAAAATCCATGAGGTAAATATTCCTATACCCAGTTTACAGATGAAAAAACTGATACTGAAAGTGGTTAATCAACTTCCCAAGAATAAATAGCTATAAAGACAATGAATCCAAATTTTGAATTTTGTTCATAAGTAGTGTGATTTAAATTCTAATGCTTTTGTTGTTGACGCTGCTGCCTTTTCCTTTTTTTTTTTCTTTTCTTTTTTTTGTTAGTTTATTTGTTTTTATTCTGCCTTCTTAGGCCCCTTTAGAAAATCAACCCATGTTCCCAGGACTCTAATATTCAACCATCTTTCCCTGCTCCCAAACTCCTTCAAGTTAAACAGATTGGAAAGTTAAAACAATGTTTCAAAATAAAAGCACAAACAAACCCAGTTGAGCTTCATGGCAGATGTTCTAGTTCTAGGCTGAATTACTCATCAAATCTGCCTCTCTTTGTATGTTTTTTTATTGTTGTTGATTTTGGAGAATGATACCAAATTAATGAATTGCCTTTCAAATATCCCTTGAAAATGTGCTTACAGCCATAAACTCTAGGCCCAGGTGTGGTAGCGGAGCTAATTAGAATGTGCACATTAGATGCATCTCAGAAGGCTACATATCCAATGCAAATTTTCAAGGGCTTAATGTCCATTCAGACGTGTGTAATGATTGTAGCATTGCAGAGTACAAAGATGAATGCCTGAGCTTATGAGCTTGGACACAGCTTTCTTATGAACGCAGGAGAAAACTGAACGACGCGAGGTGGCAAAATCTTTTACTGATTCCTTTGGAAGGGATTGTTATGGCATTAGCTAGCAGGATGCACATCTTGCATAATCATAATTACGTTGGTATAACCAGATATTCATTTTGGCTTGATTCAGTATGTAATATTCAGTATATGTTTATGTATGTTCTGGCCCTTTCTAAAGTATACACTGTCAATTAAAATGCTAGTGTCACATGACAAACATGTTTAACACTCTTGTTTACTATACTTAGTGACTATACCTCATCTTAAAAAATTTCAATAATTTCTGTTGGGCTTTTATGAGTTAGTAAATCACACTTTTTTGTGGGGGGTACACATTTGTAAAACTTTGAGAGACACAAGAGTCTCTAGCAGACAGATGGAAATCAAAATAGCATTATTCTTACTGAGTAGCCAGTTGGAAAATGGTGCTTTAGATTTATGACAAAAGGACTAATTGATGGCAGAATTAGGTAGTTACAAGCAGCACTGGACAACCTCAGATCTCTTCTGTCAGGAAGAGGCCTTTTAGTGCATAACAGAGAAAGTACAGAATGAATGCATTTTACAGATAAGAGTTTCCAAAAAGAAAATCAAAATAGAGCCTAGCCACACTTATTTAGTTCTTTTCCCAAATTCAGCAATCAAGTAAATTTGTTACCGTTTGAAAATGTCAAAATGTCAAATGCTCTATCCCACAGTAGAATAACATCCTGAAAACAAAACAAAACAAAAAAAAAACACCAAAAATTTAAAGTATACTTAATTGGAAAATTGACCAGTTATATAAAAAAAAGACAAGATATATAACTCTTCTGAGAATCTCTCTCTCTTCTTTCTTCTCTCTTCTCTCTCCTCTCTCTCCCTCTCTCAAAGAACGAGTATAAAACTACCAGTCTATACAGATCAGTGTTAAGCACACTGAAGTATTGTAAGAATTTAATGCTGGCTGAGAATCACTCCTGTTCTCAATAGAGAAGGTCCAAGAGACTTAAAAACCGTGACAATATTTTCATGAGCCTGCACTTTTAAGCTGAGGTGACCCAAACTTTGTATTGAGCATCTTATGTTTGTATTATATCCTAACATATTAGTTTCCTATTGCTGCTGTAGGGAATTACCACACATTTAGTAGCTGAAAACAACACATATTTGTTATCTTATAAGTCTGGAGGTTAAAAATACAAAAGGAGTTTCACACAGCTAGTCTAAGTGTCAGCAGAACCCCATTTCATCTGGAGATTGTAGGGGAGAGTCTACTCCTTTCCCCTTTCAGCCTCTGGAAGCTACCTGCATTTCTTGGCTTATGGCTCCTTCCTCCAACTTCAGAGCCAGAAATGTAGCATCTCTGGGGACCTTAGAGAGAGAAACTTTTGTATAAGTTTCTTCTGTAAGAGTTTCTGATAAGGACCTTGATTACTTTGGACCCATCCTGATACTCCAGGATAATCTCCCCATATCAAGGTCCTTAATTTAATCACATCTACTAAGTCCCTCTTGCCATGGCTAAGGTAATATATTCGCAGGTGCCAGTGATTGGGGCATGGATGCTTTGGGGGCACTATTTTTCTGCTTACCTCATCTAAGCATCTCATATAGTCTGTTGGGTGTGACTTTTGCTCAAGTTAGTACCCACAGTCCTTTACTAGAAGAAATCAGAAGTAAAAAAAACACTCTATACAGTTGTAAATCATAAATGTAATATTTATCTGAAAACAAAAGACATAAGAACACATGATCATTCAATAGAAATGGAAAAATCTGTGTGTATGTGTCCTTTCTGTGTTCTACATATGATCAGCAATTCCACTGATCATATACCTGAGAGAAATAAGGGGAAAAGTCCACTAAAATACATGCAAAAGATACTCACAGGAAATTTATTTATAATAGCTAACCGCAATCCAAATGCACGCCAATGGAAAATGGATAAATAAAAAATAATGATATAATTAAAAATAATATAATAATTCTGCACAGCAATATGAAGAATTAGACAAATGTTACATGTAAGAAGATAGATACAACTCACAAGTATAGTAATGGACAATAAGTAGAAGCCAAACACAAGTGCATACACACTTTTATTTATATGAAATGCATGGTTTGAAATCAGAATAGTTACCTAAGGGGAGTGCTGTAGACTGGGAATTCATAGGAGGAAAACATACAGGGTGCTGAAAACATTCTAGCTCTTGATCTAAATGGCAAATATGTAGGTGTTAGTATATAAAATATTTAAGCTTTGTGAAGTGAGATTAGTGTACTTCACAGCTTTTATGAATATTATTTATCAACTTAAAATAAATAACTAGTTTGTCTGTGTATAAGGAAAGAAAACTGATCTTATTTTCATGGGGGTTATGTCTTCCAGTCTGGAAAAAATAGCTTATCTACTCATTCATTTAGGTGTTCTTTCTTTTTCCTCAATATTTTTTTTTTATTATTTTCTCAATAAGAGTATTATACAATGTAAATTTCCCAAGCTATGTTTTTGTTTGTTATTACAAATGGTATTTACATTTTTCTACAACTACCGATAGTTTTAGATTTTTTTTTCCAGTTTGTATAACTCTAATTTATTTTTCTTGCCTATTTACATTAGCAAGTGACCTCAAAACACATCAAACAGATTGACAATATTGGGTGATTTTTCTGATTCCCAATCTCTGGGGAAAAGCTTTCAGCACTTGACCATCAATAATAATAGCTAAAACTCTTTGCAGATTTTTTTTTGTTGTTACATATCATGAAATTTCTAATTTTAATTTGCTAAAATTCATATTTTTATCATAAGATGTTTTGAATTTTGTCAAATATTTTTCTTCATCCACTCTGAGAATATAATTTTTATCCATTATTTTAATATGGTGACTTATCAGTTTTAATATGATAGGCTTAGCTATGGTTCTCTTTGTATTTATCTTGCCTGACATTTTTAGGGAGTCTTGATCTATCTTGATCTGTACCTATAAACAGATTTGGAAAGTTCTTGTTTATTATCCGTTATAATATTGTTTCTTCCTCATTCTCTCTTTCTGCCCTCTATTGACATGTGTCACTAATTGAACTCTGTTGTATGTGTTTCTTCCTCACTTGTCCATATTTAATATAATTTTTTAATCTCCATCCTTTAGCTCACACATGCCCAAGAAGACAGAGGGATATAGTTTACTAGAACCTGGTTTACAGTTTTGTAGGAAATACATGCACATCTAATAGTATAGCTCACCTCTGTTTCCATCTGAGATCTGGAATATTTTCTGGGCACTTTTTGTTTTGGAAAGTCTTTTGAAAATTTCTGACAATTTTCTTGCTTTACTCCACTTCTACGAAACTATGGAAAACTCAACTCCACCAATCAGTGGATCTTTGTCAAAATTCTTATCTGACTGCCCTATGCATCTCAAGAATTCAGTATGCTTCCAGTGGAAAACTGACAAGAGTATCAGTATCAATTTCCTGAGCTTCCCTTCTTACAAGGTGAATGCTCAATCCCCAACTTCTTGACTACCTGGACAGCTCAAACTCAAATTTATGTTTTTCTACTCTTGAGAAATTGCCAAATTTCTGCTGCTTATCAAAAGTTCCCTGCCTGAACTCATGTGGATTCTTTTTTTTTTTTTTAATTAAAGTTTATTGGGGTGACAACTGTTAGTAAAGTTACCTAGATTTCAGGTGTACAATTCTGTAATACATCATCTATGTCTCACATTGGGTGTTCACCACTCAAAGTTAGTTCTCCTTCCATCACCATATATTTGATCTTGCTTGGTCTTTCCATGCAAGAGGTACTGAGTGGCAAAGTAGTTATAGAGTATTGCATCATCGCTCTGCGGTTCCCTTTGAGATTTTTGTCCCTTCAAGTCTTGTTTGACTTCAGGATTCTCTAGTTCCACCATACATATTTTATTATTTTTTTTTTAAATGGCATCAGGTTTTCCTATTTGTTTGTAGTAATATTGGTATTCCACTGGCAATGTACTCCATCATGGGCAGAGGAAGTCATCTTACATGATTTTATTTAAATTTAACAATATTCAATGACTATTTCTAGGCTAAATGTCAGTTGTATATACAACTGGGAAAATTGGCATGAATAAACTGAAATTCTTTACAATTCTTTATGTTACTAACTAATAAGTGTTTAAGGGAAAGTGATAGTGTGGTAACATCTTCATCAGTAACATGCTGGAAATAATCGGTCTTATTCAGACCTGACTCCACTACTCTATCTGCTTCTCCACGTTTCTATAGGGCAAGCCTAAGTAAGAGGTATATATGCAAAACACAGTAGCATTGGCACAAAGATCATAATAGAGAAGGATATGGACTGGACTTTTGATTGCTCATTATATAATTCTGAGATTAGCACTGTATTTTCTAGTTTTTAAAGTTAAACGAAAATTTGAAATGGCAAAAAAACATACTATTTTTTCATATATCCTAACTATATTTTTTTTTTTACATAAAACATAGTTTTTACTTGAATGACAGTGTTATCAAAGTCTTAGAAGGCTTGTGAAATCATTTGGAAAATTTGCCTTTTTTTTTTATTCTCTGCAATACTTGTGTAAAGATGGTGATAGTTCTTATTTGTTTGGGAGAATTGACAGGTGTATCTAACTTGTCCACTGGGAAGATATTTAATTCAGATTCAGTTGATTCAATAGACATAAGACTATTCAGATGTACTATATTCCCTTGTTATAATTTTAGTTGTTTTTATATTAAAGGCATATTTTATAATGAATGCATGTATTTTATCTTTTTGTTTGGTTTCTACTGTTTTTCTCTACGTTATGTTTTTTCAGATCCTTTACAGAAAAGTGCTATATTTTAATTTTCATTAGTATATTACTCCCTAAATCTTGAAATTGAGTAAATTCTACTCTTCATGTGACATTTTAAGTACAGAGAGACTTACCTGTCATGCTGGTGGGGGGGGGGGCGGAAGTAAAGCAGTAAACCTTTCTAACGAATTTCTTAACAGTTGGCCCCACAATCCTTAAAACTCTAACACTCCATCACCCGCACATAATCAGAACAGCATAAAACTCTCTTACATTTTTCTCTGAAAAATATCATGTGAATAAGCAAATTCTAGTATAGAAGATTGAAACAGAATTATGAGAACAGAGAGGAAAATTAATGCCCCAATTAAGATAAGAAATATTCGCAGAAGAAAAATTCTGTTTGCTGAAACAGAACTACAAACATTTAAAATGTTAACGTTATCCTATTGCATTCGTTCAGCCAGGGAGATTACAAGATAGGAGTCAGTGTTCTCAAGGTAGTATATAAAATGGTATCATGGTAAGGATGGATAATCAAATATTGCTCAGTCACTAATGATGGAAGAAATATCTCTTAGAAACCACTTGAGTGATGTCAGCAAAAATGAAATCAAGGTGCACTGATGCAGATTTCCAAGCTAAGGAAAAGCTAAGGGGAAGTCTTAATTACAATTAGTAGAAAGAAGGGAATTTGAATATATTTCCTGAGAGGAATGGAGAGAGTTGGCAGAGAACTACAGGTGAAATAGGAAGCAAAAAATTGTTGTCAAAAGTGGAGAAAATATAATAGATTGCACTACAATGCCAGACAGCTTCTCACAATCGAACTCATAATTGTATCCATTCTAATTTGAAGTTAACCAACTTGGTCTGAAGCTTTACTCTTTTTAAAACATTTTCTTTCTCTCTCTCTCTCCCTCTCTCTCTCTCTCTCTCTCTCTCTCTCTCTCTCTCTCTCTCATCCTCTTTCCCTCTTTCCCTCCCTCTCCCTCCCTCCCTGCCTCCCTGTGTGTGTGTGTGTGTGTGTGTGTGTGTGTGTGTGTGTAATTTAATGTAATTTTCAAGTCAGAAGAAACATAATTGGAAATCTTACAAATGAGTAGCATGTTTCTAGGAGAAGTAAATTTTTTCAATGCTTCATAGCATTAAGGCATTTCACATCTAACATGTTCCTATCTGCTTTATGACTTATTGATGAAAAATTGGAGAAAATGGAAACAAAGAAAGAATAGAATTCTTTAGTGACTTTGGTCCTTATTTTGTCATGGACTTTAAATTTAATTGGGACAATGGGAACAGAGGCTCATGGGTCCCCAAACACATGAACTACCTGCCCTGAATACTGCCTCTGTAGTTACTGACTTCCAGATGTAAGGTTGTTTTATTTGAAGACTTCCTGGGTGGAAGACATGGTTCTCAGGAAATTTTCAGCTCAGTTTTGTAGCTGTAGCAGATCACATCCCTATAAGGTTGAAGAGTTTATCTGAAATTAGCTTCGGAGCCTTTCAAGATTTCGAACATAGTTTTGGTACAAAACACATTTTCTTCTGTCACAATCTAGAATGTGGAAATACCCTCCCAGTGAACCAATATCAAATGTGACAGTCAGTACGGTGTTAGCAACACATTTATTTTATGTTTTTCTAAACAGTACATCCATCAAAAAACTGAAAGTTAGGGGGTTTGATGGACTGTACCTATATGCCAGTGTGCTATTATATTTTGTCAATCATTAGTCACTGTATGACGATATATGTGTGTTTGTTTTTTTTTTTTTTTTTTTTGTGAAGCAAAATTATTTAACTCTTTAGTAAAGACACTTCATATTTTTTCTTTAATTTTATGTTTTCCCCCTTATCAATTCATCAATGTTGCTGCCCTTAGAGTGAAAAAAAAAATAGTTCATTGTAAAGTTAATTCTACACTGAAATTATATGTTAGAATGGGAGATATGGGTGAAGATGTCATATTATGGAAAAAAAAACACACACACGTGGTGATTGGAAAAATAATGCTTATATATCAAGCTCTAAACTGATTAATAGGCATTTTAGTTTGAAATAATTTTCAATTTACAGAAGAATGGCAAAAAATAATTTATCAGTTTCATATGCCTTCCATTCAGCTTTTTTTGTTATCTAATATAACCACAGTGAATTAGAAAAACTAAAAACATAATGTTGTGATACCAAGATACAAATGGTATTTGAATTCCAACAATTTCCTCAGCAATGTTTTTGCCATGACTGAATTCAATCCAGGATATCACACTGCAATTTGTCATTGTTTCTTTAGTCTCTCTAAATTGAAATAGTTTCTTAATAGTTTCTTGTTTTTTTTAATATGATCTTATCACTTATAAAGAGTACTGGTCATATACTTTGTAGAAATTCCTAAAATACGAGGCCAGGCAATTAAGTTTGGGAACTCATCATAGAAAAAGTGCTACATACCTCATTGCTGAATATCACTATGGTCACCTTCGAAGTACTCCCCTGGGGAAGCTATGCACCCATGTCGGTGCCTAGTCCACCCTTCAAAGCAATTTTGGAACTCTTTTTCTGGAATGGCCATCAGAGCAGTCGTTGTATTACACTTGATGTCCTGAATGTCATCAAAATGTTTTCCTTTCAATATTTCCTTTATCTTCGGGTAAAGAAAGAAATCATTGGGGACCAGATCAGGTAAGTATGGAGGGTGTTCCAATTTGTTTACTGGCTAAAAACTCCCTCACAGACAGTACCATGTGAGCTGGTGCATTTTCGTGATTCAGTAGCCATGAATTGTTGGAGAAAAGTTCGGGTCATTTAACTTTTTCATGTTGCCTTTTTAACACTTCCAAATAGTAAATGTGGTTAACTTGTTACAAATTCATAATGAATAATCCTTTTGATATTAAAAAAGGTTACCAACATTGTTTTGACTCTTAATTTGGACTGATGGAACTTTTTTGGTCGTGGAGAATTGGCTGACTTCCATTGTGCATTTTGACGCTTTGTTTCAGGGTCATATTGGTACACCCATGGTTCATCACCAGTAATAACATGGCCCAAAACATCGTGTTGCCTCTCCAAAAGTTCTTGGCAAACTTCAACTCTCCTTTGCTTTTGTTCCTTGATGAGCTCCTTCAGGACCATTTTTGCACACACTTTTCTCATGCCAAGATTTTCGGTTAAGATTTTCCTAACTGTTTCTCTATTGATGTTTACTTGGTCTGCTATGCTTCTCAGAGTCAGCCGAAGATTTTGACACACAATTTGATGAATTTTTGCAATGTTTTAGTCAGTTCTGCTGGTTACTGGCCACACTGACCTCTCTTCATTAGTGACGTGCTCTCTCTGCTCAGAAAACATTTAATCCATTTGTACACTGCCATTTTCTTTATGGCATTATCCCCATAAATTTGGACTAACATGTCCCTGATTTCACTTCCACTCTTGCCAAGTTTAACAAGAAATTTAATGTTTGTTCGTTGCTCTAATTCAAGCTCAGACCTTCTTGAGATGGCGTACAAAACACGCAACAACAATAATGAATGCCACTCATCAGGACACCGCCACACATTGACAGGAACACAGCTGTTGAGACACTGATATACCAAGGTTACAAAATCTTTCCATGCTGTGTGTACAGTGTTGCCATTGTAACCAAGTGCACGGTGGCAAGTTCACAAACCTAATTGTCAAAACTTGTATTTACAAACATTGCATCATTTTATTATACACCTGAAATTATTCCATACGTAGCTGTAGAGTTGTTGTGTCTATGGAAAGGGGTTAGTTCAGGATCCACTTACATCACCATTTTGAACTGTAGCCTAGAATGACTGTAAAACATGTCTGTTCATCTCAGTCCACCTCCAGAAATCTTCAATATTTTCCCATTTCACTAAGAGTAAACTCGAGAGTCCATGCAATAATCTATAATGTTCTGAAACACTCCCTGTTATTTCTAAGACCTCATTAGCTGCTATAATTATACATAATCTCTCTGCTCCAAATATACTGTTCCCTTACTTGTTCATAAGTGCTCAAGTCATGCTCCTGCCTCAGTTTTCTCCACCCAGGATGTTTTCTTTCAGATTCCTCACAATCCCATATTTTTTACCAAATGGCACCTTTTCTCCAAGGCTTTTGTTGACCACCATATCTAAAATTGTATCGTATCCTCAATTCTTGAAACACTTTATCTTTATTTTTTGCTCATTTTCATGATGCGTATCAGTTACAACTATATAGTGTACATTATCTTTTTCCTGTCTTGTTAATAAAAATATCAGCTTTAATGGTAGGGATGTTATCAGGTTTGTTTCTGCTATAATTCTAGCACCGCAAATGACCAGACATGCTGCACAATAAACTGTTGAATGAATCAACTAACTAAATGAATTAATGAATGTACTTATCACTCTAGAACTTATAAAGACACGGTATGATTTAAAGTAATGACATGGTATGATTTAAAAATGCAATGAAATATCAGTCCTAAATATCTTCCCTATTCAGGTACTCTCTCAGAATTTCCAAAATGAGATATACTTTAACTCATATATTGCAAACAATTATTAAGATCCAAATATCATACACAATAGTTCTGAACTTAAGTGAGAAGAATGAATAAAGGGAAAAGAGACTGGTTTAACTATCAATTTGGCTTTATAATAGATCTGGTTTGGAGACATAAAAAGTAGTATGATGCCTAGAAAATCACAAAGTTATAATGTGAATAAAAGGCAGATGTTCTGTAATTGCAGCTGATTCAGCATGGCAGCAGTGGTGTTTGAAATGTTTGTCCCTCAGCAGGACACAGCTATTTTTCCTGCTGGACAAAACAGGCACTGGGAAGTTACCATTGCATCTGAACTGAATTCTCTACTAGAGAATGTAGATATAGATAGATTAGAGGCATTAGCGAAAGTATCATGTTAAAACAGTTTACATGTTTGGCTTAAAATTAGTATTCTCTTTGGTCACCATTCACCACTACGCAGGTGGCATATTAAAGAAAAACAAATAAACAAACAGAAGACAACTGAGGCTCACATCCTAATGAAATTGTGTGAAAGGTCAACAAAAGTGATGAAATAAAGAAAAACATATTTCCAAAGTGAAGAATTACCATTAGAAACATCTGGGGGTTGGATCTGTTGGAATGAGAAGATAGGTAATCATTTTCCAACACTGGGCAGAATATAACCTGGAAGAATCAGCTGTACCCATAACATATTTAAACTAACATATTTATTTGTGTTCACAAATTTATAAAAAGGAGAAAGGAGCCTCCTATGGAAAAAGATTTGAGATTGTGACCCATAGGCCTCTGTAAGGATCAAAGATATAAAAATATATTACATGGACTAGGGGTGGCTCAGCATATGAAAAAACCATGAGAATCATCATCAAGGTCTGAATATCAGAGAAGAAAGCTGGTTTAGCACAATGATGGATATAGAATGAATACTGACAGTCTCTGGGATGCCCTGAATTATTTTTCTTTTTTAAAAATCTTATCAACCTTTTCATTTTAGAATAGTTTTGAATTTACCAAAAAAAAAAAAATTGCAAGGATATTACAGACTTTCTATGTACTCTGCACATAATTTCTCCTATTGTTAACATGATCCTTTAACACATTTGTCAAACTAATGACCTAATCTTGACACATTATCATTGCCTGAAGTCCATACTTGATTTGTATTTCTTCAGTTTTAACCTAATGCCTTTTTACCATTGTAGGATACCATATTATATTTAGTCATCATATCTACCCAGGATCATCTAGAGTGTAGCAATTTCTCAGAATTTTAGTATTATTTTTTTGATGACTTTGAGAAATAGTGATAAAATATTACGTTGAATGTTCTTAAGTTATGGTTAGCCTGATGTTTTTCTCATGGTTAAACAGGAGTTAATGCACTTTTAGAAGGAATACCAGAGAAGTAAAATGTCATTCTCATCACACCATACAAAGGGTATATGCTACTAACATGATGTACACTGATGATATTCACCTAGATTAACTGGCTGAGCTAGTGTTTGGCAGGTGTCTGAGAAGCTTCTTGACCTCCCTTCTTCCTCCCTTCATTAGAAAGTGACTATGTGTAGTCCAAAGTTAAGGGATGGGAAGTAGTAATTCTGCACTTCCATGAGAAGTATTTACAGTGATAGTTTGGAATCGTTCATGCTGGAGATTTGCCCATTCCCCCTCATTTATTTATTTATCCAATCATGGATTTATTTCAGTATAGATTCACGCATATTTATTTTACAGTGTGAATTGTCCTATACTATGTTCTTTCTTTGGTTTCTCAAATTGTTTCAGATTAGGTTATTGGGAGCTCTTTCAGATGCATCCTGTGTCCACTTGACAAACCCACATCACTTTGTTATCTGAGCACTTCTTTATAGTTGTAGAATCAGCATTTTTCCCCCCAGAAGCTCTGCTACTATTTATTGGAGAATGATATTAGAAACAAAGACCCAGGCATTGGATGTGTTTGTTGCTACTGGGGAATCGTTTTTTTAAGGCCTTCTCAGAGGAGAAAGCTAGGGAATACTTGTATGATAACCCATGTATACACACATATGTATATTCTCTCTATCATCTGTCTATCTGTCATCTTTCTGTCTTTCTAGCCATGCATCCACTTCCAACTCTAGTACCACATAATTCACTCCAGCCTCCCCCCTTTGTGTATATGTAACTTCCTACTCTAAAAGTGAGAAACATGTTCTCATCATCCTCCATTCATTTACTTATTTGTTCCAAATACATAGCTATAGAGGTTGCAGAATTTTTAACCTATACTCACATGGGAAATAACTTTATGAACTAGAACATAGGGCATATGTACATTTGTTTTAGTCTGTATGTAATCTGACAGTGTCTCTTCAATACCAAATTTACTTAAGTCAGCACCTTTCCCCTCATCTTCTTTAAAGAGAGGATGTCAAAATGTGTTATTATTTAGTTACAATCTTTTATCAGTCTGCATTCCATCCTGAAATTCCCATATTTCCTTACTTATCTTTTTAATTTGCATACATTAAGTTTAATTTATTTGTACTTTAAGGTGTATAGGTTTTGAAAAATGCTCAGTGTTGTGTATCTACCAATACGTTAACACATATTATAATTTCACCGGTTTAAATATGCCCTGTGCTTCACGTATTCAAATCTATCCCCTGAACCTCTGCACCCCTGAAAACCACTGAGGTTCTATATAGTCTGTATTATTTTACATTTTCCAGGATGTCATAAAAGTGGAATTATATATTATGCTGATTCTTCAGACTGGTTTCTTTCACTTAGAAATATGCACTTAAGATTCATGTTTCTTTCATGATTTGGTAGATCATTTATTTTATGAAGAATATTCCACTGTATGGCTGTACTACAGTTTGGGAGTATTGATTTCTTAACCATTCACCTGTTGAAGAACTTCTTGGTTGCTTACGTATAGTGTTTGGTGATTATGAATAAAGATTTTATAACATTCTCGTGCAGGTTTTTGTATAGACTTATGTGTTTAAATAAGGTAAATAAATATTTGCTATGTTTTTTATTTTTTTTTCTTGTAATGTCTTTATCTGGTTTTGGTACGAGAGTAATACTTGCCTCATAAAATGATTTGGGAAGTTTTCTCTCTTCAATTTTCTGAAATAGATTGTATATAATTGGTATTATGTCTTACTTAAATGTTTGGTAGAATTTACCAGTGAAATAATCAGTGTCTAATGTTTTCTCTTTGGAAGGTTTATGTCTCCTAATTTATTTTATTTACTAGATAAAGAGCTATTGAGTTTATCTAAGTCTTCTTGGGTGAATTTTTATAGATTGTATTTTTAAAGAAATTGGTCCACTTCATGAAGTTATCATATTTGTTGACAAAACTTGTTTAGTTGACAAAACTTGTTTAGTTTTGTTAATAAAACTAGTACCCTTATAATGTCCCTGGGATGAGTGGAAATATCCCCTATTTCATTTCTGGTATTGGGAATTTGTGACTTTTCACTTTTTTCTTAGTAAGCCTGGCTAGAGTTATATCAGTTTTATTTATTTAATTTATATTTTTTCTTTTGTCTGCTAGTGTAAGTTTAATTTATAGTTCTTCTATAATTTCTTTAGGTAAAGTTTAGGTTATTGATTTTATATCTTTATTCTCTTCTAATATACAGACTTAAATATAAATATATCTAAGCACTGCTTTCACTAGATCCCAAACATTTTGATAAATTGTATCTTCATTTTCATTTAATTCGAAAATTTTAGTTATCTTTAGTTTTAATTCCTCTCTTATTTGATCTATGAATTTTTTTGTAGGAGGTTGTTTAATTCCCAAATATTTGGGAATTTCCAAACTATTTTTGTTGTTGGTTTCTACTTGACTTTTGTTATGGTCTACCAACATATTTTGTATGAATTTTATACTTTTACATTGTTCAAGTATGTTTTATGACACTGACTATGGCCTCTTGTGGTGAAGGTTCCTTGTGACCTTTAAAAGAATGTATTCTGCTGTTGTTAGATGGAGTATTCTATGAATATCAATTGTATCAAGTTAATTAATCATGCTGTTCGGTCATTTCTATTCTAACCCTAATCTGTGTGATCTATCAGTTACTATAAGGGGATGTTGAAAACTAACTAACTATTACAGTTAGTTTGTCTATTTTTCCTTTCAGTTATATCAGTTTGACTTCATGTATTTTGCATTCTTTTGTTATTTACAGAATTATTTTGATTTTTTCAATAATTTACCTTTCTTAAAAATATGTAATGTACCTCTTTACCCTTGATAATCTTTCTTCTGAATGAATAAAGTCTCTTTTTGTAGAAATTGATATACCTACTCTAGCTCTCTTTCACCATCCCTTAATTTTACCCTATTTGAGTTTTTAATGTGGGTTTCTTTTAAATAGTATATAGTGGAGTCTTTTTTTTTTTTTCAATCCAATCTGGAAATCTGTCTTTAACTGTCATGTTTAGACCCTTAACATTTTAAGGGGTTATTGACATGTTTAGATTATAAGTCTACCATCCTTGTAACTTTTCTAGTCTTTTATCTTCCCTCACCCCGCACAATTTTGCTGCATTACCTAACTTTAATTGTACATTTTTATATGATCCACTTGTCTCTCCTCTCTTGGAATATTATTAATACTTCAAAAAAAAGTAGTGATTTCTCTAGAGTTTATCGTATACATTTTTAAATCTAAATCCATCTTCAAATACACTATTTTACTTCATATGTAGTACAGTTATCTTATATTAGAGTATTCCCTAATCCGCCTTCTTGTCCCTTATGACATAGTTGTCACTCATTTCAGTTACCCATATGCTATAATCACCAACTGTAATGTTATTTATATTGCCTACAGTTACCATTTAGATCAATTAAGGATGAAAAAATGTATTTTATTTTACATTTATCCCTTTGATATTTTTTGCAAGGAAGGTTTGCTGGAGATCTCTCAGATTTTGTTTTTCTGAGAAAGTTTTTATTTATCCTTCACTTTTGAAGGATAATTTCATTGTGTATGAATTCTAGGTTGCTAGTTTTTTATTTATTTATTTTTTCTTTCAACATTTAAGGACTTCACTCAATTCTCTTCTTGCATGCATTGTTTCTGACAAGACCCTTGCTGTAATCTGTATTCTATTTCTTCTATTAGTAAGATAACCTTCCACTGGCTTTCTTCAAGATTTTACTTTGCCTTTGGTTTACCACAGTTTGTATATGATGTTTGTGTCTGTGTTTTATATTTGTCCTAAATCTACGTGGTATATTCTGAGCTTCCTGTGTCTGTGTTTTGGTGTCATTAATTTTAAACACAATATTGTTGGCCCAAGCCATTTTTCCCCCATGCCATCTGACAGTCTCTGTGTTTTAACTAGTTTCTTTAGACTTTTTATTTAATGTGAATATATTGATTCATTTAGATTAAATTCTACTGCCTTTGCAATTTTTTTCTTTTTTTTCAAAATTGTTTATTAAAGTATAATTGACATATTAATTTAAGGTGTGACTTTCTTATACTTTGCTTTTTAATTCCTTTTTACCCTTTTCTGCCATTATTACTTTTTTTTCCTCTTCGAGTTTCAGTTTTGGAAGTTTTTATTAATCAGTCTTCAAGTTCATTGATGCTTTCCTTGGGTATGTTGAGTCTACCAAGCCTGTCAAATACTTGCTTGGTTTCTGTTACTATGATTTGTTGTTGTTGTTGTTGTTTTTATTTATTTATTTATTTTTCTTTGATTATTTCTTATACATGCCATCTCTCTGCTGGTATTACTCATTTGATATTACATGCATTCAACTTTTCCATTACAATCTTTAACATATTATTCATAATTATTTTAAATTCCTTGTCTGATAATTCCAACATCTGTGTCATATCTGAATCTAGTTCTTATGTTTGCTTTACCACTTTGAATTGTGTTTTTTCTTGACTTTTTGCATGCTTACAACATTGTCTTGAAAGTTTGAAGGGCATATGGGGAATAGATACTGAGGTGAATAGGCCTCCAAAGCCCTGACTGACGTTCATCTGGATATGAGTTGGACTATGTTTATGGTTTGCTGTGGTAATAGATACGAGAGGCTTCAAATTCCTCTAGCATCCTTGTTTTGTCTCCTCTCCTGGCTTCCTTTCTTCCCTTTGTACTGCTGCTCAAATTCTGTGTCTTACAGCTCATAGAGCTGTAATCCACTGTTGTAGTACTGGAGGCTTGTTAGTGTGGGATGGACTGCGGGACACAAAGCTTTACAATTTTCTGATTAAGTCTCTATCTTCTAGTAGTCCTGTGATGTGGAGGTGTGGTCTTTATAACTATTCCTCCTCCAGAATAATTTTTCCCCCTGTACCCTTAGAAATTTTTCTGTCTGCAACATGCTCTATTTCTTTGAGTTCTTGTCCCCTGTTCACTATTTGTTTCCCTAAGCTCATACAGCTAGCCTGGAACAGCCTGATTTAGGGCAGAGTTTCTTTTACTACCTAGGTTTCATAATTGTCCTCTGGAAAATTCCTTGTCTCTAGAGATAATTACTTGTTAGAGAGAAGAGTCTGGGAGGGTTTCACTATGGTAGGGCCCAGACCAAGAGGGGATCTTTCTCACATCCTCACCAGGAGAAGCTGGTAGGGTTCCTGAAGGGAGAGTGGGGCGCCCCCACTGCCACCCAATGACTATAGCTTCTCTGGGAATGTGTCACTCTCATCTTATTCTGCACTCAGCTTCCAGTAATTCACCATTAGTATTTAACTGTTCCCACCAGTTTATGTATTCCTGTGCCTTCTGCCCCTGGTAAACAGCTTTTGGGCGCTGTAAATCGGTAGGTTTCCTAATTTCTCCAAATTTTGGAGTGGCTGTTTACCCTGCTGTTTTAGTTCTCTGAGGAGTTCAAAATGAGTGAGGCATTCTCTGCTCTCTATATATTGGAGCTAGAGCTGAAATTCCTCATGAATTCATTTTAGCAAAATATGTATGTGGATATGAGCTGACAAGACCTGTGTCACTTAAAAAACGTAACCAGTCATTACCCTGGCCGTTATGAATCACTGCAGGAAGGTCCCACAGGAGGGGCATCAGCCACTTAAACAGTGGCAGCCTCAGGGGTGGTCATGATCCAGGTACTGAGCCTAGTTCAGCAGAATATAGCGATGCCATAGGAGGTTTAAAAGGCAGAAGGCAGAGCAGTCTAGGCTCAGCAGTAAGAGTTAGTACTGAGAAATCCAACAACAGAAGTGGAATGCTGAAGCTAAAAATTCAGGTTAATACTAAACAAATTTTAAAGAATTAAAAAATATTTAGGTTTACGTCTTTCTATCTTTGAAATATTTGTTTAAATCATTATAGACCAAAAAAGATATACCATTTGGGGACTGGTCAGTGTTAATAGTTTCTCTCATTTCATAGGCTAATTCATAATGCTAAAGATAACAGTATTGTATTTATTTATTGAAAATATTAACTTTATGATATATATATTTTAGGTACAAACCTTTAGAAGTTTATGTTTCTTTTTATATAGGAGATATTAATTAAGTTAAATATCAGAATGAGTTTATTCTAGAATGTTGATTCTCACCTACTTGAAAACCTCATACGTTAGGTCTTCAAATTTGCCTACCTATGAGATTCATCATAGTTCTATAAATTGCCCAATTAGCTTCATTAAAAATACAAGATATTTGGGACCATATTTCACTTAACATTCTACTTATCTACTTTCCCCAGATATCTTCTGGTTCAAATTACTTTAAGCTAAATGGTTGTTAATACTGAACTTTTCTGAAAACAGTATTATTGAAGCAAACAATTTTTAATTAATCTTCTGGAAAAATACTCTGACAATCCTTTTGGAAACTGATTTGTTTGATTTTCAAACAAAGGAAACATTTTCAATAACTGAGCAATGATGAAATTATGGCCAAAGTTAGTAAGAGAGTATGAATAGAAATATAAGTGGATATGCATTATGTATCATATTCCAACAGAACATAAAAGCACAAAAATGCCTAATCAATATTAACTTGATATGAAGAATATCAGATTTTAAAAGTATTTTAGGACTTTCTTTGAATTCCATTTCTACCAGATAAAGTAATTTCATAGAATTACAAAATAATTTGTAGAGAATATATAACTGGAAGGTAGTATATGTTTTGTATCAGCCCTCCACCAATTTTGTCATAGGCGCATTGGTTTTGCATTATGCCGTAATCAATTTTTTATTGCTACCATAACAATCTTGATTGAAATATCTCCTACCTTCTCTTAATAAGGTCTAAAATTCACCATTCCTTTGAAACCAAGTAACTGTACCTTTTCTATGAAGATTTTCTAATGGTCTTGTACAGCCTATAGTTATTGAGTATTCCTCTCAACTATATAACCCTCAGAATATGCCACATTTTAATGACATATTCTTATTTACATTTTCATTTTATGACACTCAAACAGGATTCTTTTAAAGATTAAGATTTACTGTATGTCTAGGGCTGTGACATACCCCTCTGTATATACTCAATAAAGACTCTTTGCTACTAGTGATACAATTTTCATCAAAGGATGGGCATGATTTTTGTTTTGTTTGTATTACGTTTTCTTCCTTTGGATTACGGCAGTCATAATTTCAGAAATCATTTTTTATAGAGATATAAAAGAAATGAATTCCACCACAGAACTTCTAATATGGAAGAGGTAGGAACGTCTAGTGAGAGAAACAACCACAGGAAACAGAACAATTTATCTAGCTGTGAATGCCAATAAACTGTACCTGTCATTCCTTTAATTTCCATACTCCATTCCACTCCCAATTTTAGTTGCATGTTGGCATTACTGTTATCAGTTTTTATTTATTCTTTCTTTTGCACATCTCCAGAAATAAAGTCTTAGGAATTACAATATCAGATAAGAATTAAAATAATAGTAATCTGATAAAAATAACAGAATAAACAATGTCCTTCCATTTTTGTTTTGTTTTGAATTAAGACCTAGTCTCATTCATCTTTGTCTTCCATCAGGATACATATTCTTTTTACTGGTCATTACCATTTGAAAAATCAGGGAAATATTTTCAAATTAATCAAAGAAGACTTTGGAGAGAAAATTTTATCTGACTTTAGTATAGAGTTTAGAATAAATGTCTATATATAACTTTATCCACAGGAAAAAAAAATATATACAAGGGTGAGATAATTGCATTGTTATCATCCTAAGTTTTTAGAATAATCCCCAAAATTCAGAATTTATAAAAGAGAATTTTATTCCTGGAACTCAAAACTCTAAGTCTATGTGTAAAGTGGCAAGTAAGCTGAATAAACTCAGAAAGTTGAACTCTTATCAAGCCTGTCCAGTCTACTGTTTTAAAAACAGCTTTTGGTTATGGGCCTTGTTCACATAGTGCAATGTGTTTTCATTGGACATTGATTACTGTTATGGTGGAGCTAGTTTGGATCAAATCTCACTTCCCACAACCCATTTCCTATCAGAGCTAATAGGTTTGCAGCTCATTTATAATGATCACATTGGCAGGGATTTAGCTGATGTTTTCAAATACTCAAGAGGAGAGGTTTTTCCATTCTCCTGAGTGCCTCTCAGCTCCAGGTAAAGAATGTTACAGCTGAATGAGAGAGCTAATTAGAGCCAATTATAGCCTAGTGACCAGTAGTGGCATTAAAATGTCTGGCAAAATCTACCTTGTCCTTGCTACACAGAGGTTCTGAATCTCTACAAATACCTGTCTTGGAACATTAACATTTTATAGAATTGTAGGTAATAAGCACTTAAATTTAATAATCAAAACAGCCATTGCCAAATGAATCCTGAAAGTAGGACTTCACTAGACATGATTTTACACTGACTGCCAGAGGCATCTTGAAATTAATAGTAAATATCAGATACTTAATGAGAAGCATCAAGTTTCTATGACCAATTTGGACTTCATAAATCTGGTAACCTGAATTAAATTCAACATATGTACTCATATTTTTTCATATGAGGCACACTGGATCAGCATTTTAAAAGAGCTATGTGTATACTAACATCACTTTATTTTTATTTTGTTTTATTCACTTTGTCCAAAAGAAGACACAGATCCATTAGTGAGTGAGATTGTTTTTGTCCAACATCTCCATTCCTATGTACTGTACTTATAAGGATGTAGGTAGGTCCTTATCTGTCCCTTAAAATGTGGGGAAGCATTTGTATAGGCAAAAACAGGGATATGATTAATCTATTTCACTATCTTTTTACAGCTTTTGTTAGACAAACAAAATGGTATGATTGAGGCATAGAGAGAAGCAGATACTTAGCAATAAATATTAAAGTTTGGAAGAGACATTAAAGAAACATACATGATAATTTGTATCTATATGTAAACTATATATCTATCTTTCCAACATCTATCATCTATCCATCCATGTGTCATGGTATAACTATTACAGAAACTATAGTACCATGTTCTAAAATATTCAGATTCTCCAAACAATGTTTAGAGATAAATGTAATAAATGATTTTTTGAAATATTTTTAAAAGTGCTAAGGATTGAAAGTATTATGAATGGGAAATATTTAAAAACATTTCATTCATATGCTTTATGTTTGAACGGCAAATATTAGGTGTAGAAAATTTTATGAGAAGTTTCCAAAGCTTAATCTGTTTTTAATTTAAAACACATAGCCTAAATTTATTATATAATTTATTATATAATTTGTAATGCACCATTTTCTGAAATTCACAGCTACAGTATGTAACCATAATTTATAAGAAAGTAATCAATCATTTCTGATAGGTTGAACACAACAAAATCAATTAATATCTATATAAAAACATTTTTTTGTTATGCATTTCTAAGCATCTTTAAAAACTACATGATGAAAATATACTTCATGCAATTGTTTGTCCTTACTCAAATTTAATTCCAGTTATGACCCTGCGAGATGATTAGTAAATGACTTTTTAATTAACATTTTGCATAATTCATTGAAATTATAATGTACTCATGCATTTGATTGTCAAGGTGCAGATGTGCTAACATGTAGCTATAATTTTCTCATCTAAATAACTCTTAGTAAACCCTCTAATTTCATACAAGTCTATTGTTTAGGACCTATTATTGTTCATTTTAAAACATGAGTTCAGAAGTGGATTTTGAAGTCAAGTTGTATTGTTATAGTGGATTGTTTAGGCATCAAAGGAAACTAACATTATTTAAAAGGTTGTTTATTCTATTTTAGTGAAAACTACCTGATCACAAACTAACTTTTAAATGTAAAAAGAGGTTTTCACCCCAATAACTTTAATTTAAAAAAATCATAAAAGAGAAAATATACCCAATAAACTAAGAAAAACCAAAACAAAACAAGTAGCTTTCTATTTCAAATCACCACTAAATTACAGTGAAATAGAGCCAAATAGAAATTATTAGGGGGGAAAAAAGGGAAAATTGTTTTTGTTTCATTGCACAGGAGTAGCATGGACACAAAAATCAGAGTGTTCACCACAAGATATTCAGGTGATATTGGTAATAAACATAAAATAAGGGCATGTATTTGATATCTGGATTCAGAGAAGAGCCCTGGAACATGAAAAATAATGTATTGATATCTCTGTTAGAAAGCTGTCCAGATTTTAACTAAAAATATCTCTGTTTCTATTGAAGTTTAGTATTTGTTTCTATGTAAATGTCAGACTCCTATCAACTGAATAGCTCAGCTTCAACCCTGAAGAGAATAAGGAAAAAAGAAAGAAATATATGGAATGTGGTTGCTCAAAGGAAGTGGCAGCGTGCACCATGTTTTTTATTTAAAATTCACTCTGACTTTGTTTTTCCTTCTGTACCCCAGAGGGACTGTGAGAATGAGATAAATGTTTCCAAATGAAGTGAGAGAACTTGGAAACTAGGATTTTTGGCCATTGGTCTTATGTATAAGTGAGGTAAACTGCTGGGAATCAAACACCCACACACGTGGATTGTTGCTACCTACTTTGCCAATATAGATTTCTGTGCTGTCGGTGCTGAGAACATTGGCCAGGAAAATGGCTATTATTGCAAACATGTGTGGAAAAGCTAAATGAGATTTCGAGGGAGTGGTGTCTTAGAATGAATATTAGTGTTGGGGGCAAATGCTTCCTTAAGACATAATATAAAAAGCACTGCCTACATTTACAAACTCCAGTGTACAGAATTCTTATTTCATGAAAAATTGTATGAAAAGGCCTCTCTACTGCTCCTGGCATAGTCTATGTGGGTCGCTAGTAGGTAATCCCTCACAGCAATTTTATAGCATCTGGCTCTAGGTGCTCATAAAACAACGTGAAGCAGTGCATTTGTGCCAATGCTGATGAGCTGAGACTGGCTTATGTTCAGTTCCACTGTTGTACTTCTAGGTAGCATAGCACTGTGTCATGATTCTTTCATGCTAAAACATTGTTTTCCCTTTACTTACAAATGGTTGTATAAAAAAACTGAAATGACAGGTTAGTTTGATAATACAAAGTCTGACAATTCACGAACTCATCCTAGAAAAAGTGCTGAATATCACTACAGTCACCTTAGAAGTACTCCCCTTGGGAAGATAGGCACTGACGCCAGTGCCTAGTTCACCCTTCAAAGCAATTTTAGAACGCTTTTTCTGGAATGGCAGTCGCAGCTGTCATCGTATTATGCTTGATGTCCTAAATGTCATCAAAATGTCTTCCCTTCAATATTTCCTTTATCTTCAGGTAAAGAAAGAAGTCATGGAGGACAGATCAGCTGAGTAGGGAGGGTGTTCCAATACAGTTATTTGTTTACTGGCTCAAAACTCCCTCACAGGCAGTGCTATGTGAGCTGGTGCACTGTTGTGATGCAAGAGCTATGAACTGTTGGCGAAAAGTTCAGGTCGTCTAACTTTTTCACACAGCCTTTTCAGCACTTCCAAATAGTAAACTTGGTTAACTGTTTGTCCAGTTGGTACAAATACATAATGAATAATCCCACTGATCTCAAAAATGGTTGGCAACATCATTGCAACAAGTTCACGAACTTAATTGTCTGACTTCCTTTGTAAACTAACTTGAAATTTGAGGATGAAGGTTTTAAAGGTCCCAGAAATTGCCAAGTGTTTGGAAATCATCATATTAGAAATCATAATGTGGAATTTTATTTGCAGAGATAAGAATGGTGACTTCCAATAAGAAAGCAGTTGATAAAGAAAGCAAGTGATGAAAAATTATGTTTCACTAAGGCTGTAAGAATAAAATTGCAACCCTAAATTGTATGTTAGAAGGACTTTGTAATTGAATTTTTTGAGTGGTCTTTATGTACATATTGCTTTTACCTTTAATCAGTGGTCTTTGTTTTTCATAAGGATATGAAAATCATGAAGTATTAACAGAAAAATTTCAAATGATGAAGCTCTTGGAATTTCAAATATATTTAAAGAAAAACTTTCTAAATACCATAAAAATTAAAACATAAAGCCAACCATTTATAAGGCCGCTTAAAAATTAGGATCAATGTTTTGGGACATCACATAGTAATACGTGGGACATAGTAAGTAATATGTGGGACATAGTAACATGTGGGACATAGTAATATTTTCTTAATATAAATGTTCCCAGAAAGATTTCAATTAGGAAGGTGATTTGATTTGAAAGGCAAGCTGGCACAGAAGAAACAGTGAAGAGAAAGTAAAACACATTGTAGCATATTGTGCTATAGTATGTAAATCATATTTTTACACATTGTCTTGTTTGGTACCACTGTCCATGTTCCCAAATGTTACCATTAACCTAAAGTCTTCAAATCATTTTAGCTGATGTACTGTAATGTTTCTAAGAAAATTCAACTGCTTTATAGATAAAATCTCACTTATCTACACACAGCTATTAGGGAAGGCATACGAATGCATTAGATTTCATTGGGTATGTATGGCAAGCCTGGGACACGAAGAAGTGAATTACATTGCAGAATTTCAACTGCAGTGCTTTGTGAAGTTGTGCAGAGCCAAGTGGTATTCAGACTAGTGTACTTCTTACCTGAAATATAAAGATAAATGTGTCAGTCTTGTTCTTAAATTTGACTTCAGATTTTTAAAATAAAAATATGAGGTGACATCCTAATGATACTCACTTTTCACTTTATTTTTGTTTTAGCTGTATCATGTTGAAAGAGACCAAATTTTAGCTCACTTTTCAGACCAATTTTTGGCAATTTAAAATGAAACAGGAGGGACAAAATTAACAGAAAAAAAAAGATGTAAAATATTTTACAGCAAGTACTACTTCATAGGAAGAACTATGTCCAGGAGTTAATGAAGCACCTCACAGGGGAAAGTAATGGGAAGTTATCCATGAAAGTTAAAACCACAGAAGTCTCTATAACATTGTTTATTAAATCAGGTAATAGATGAGATTAATAGGTATTCAGTTCAGCAGCAGCAGCATCACCACCATCATCAATCACAGAATTTAAAAAAAAAAAGTTTGTTTGTTTTTTTCTATTTACAAATGGCTGATTGAGACACCACTGCAAGAAAATCAAATATTGGGATAAAATTCAGCATATGAAATACATAATGTATATAAACAAAATTTGAAGAGAGAATTGGTAAATTGGAACATAGACCAGGAAAAAAAATAAGCAAAAGAGAAATAAAAATGAAAAACTTGAAAAAATTAAGAAAAATAGTTAACAGAATGAAAAGATAACATATATCAAATTAGAATCCCAGAAAGCAAGAAAAGGATATAGTACAGGCAATTTTTAGAGAAATAATGACATAATTTTCTAGAAATGTGAAAGTATATAAATTGACAGTTATAGGAATTATGTTACATACAAAGCATGATACAACAAAAACAACAACAACATTAATTCAGATATAAAAATATGGAATTAACAGGTGATAAAATCATTTTCAACAAATTTCTAAATAATTGCTATAATACAAATTGTGTTGTCCAACTACAGTGAAATGTATTTTGCTTTCTTGAGAATTTTGAAATGTATAGGTTGAATTACTATTATCCCATAATACATTTAATGTTTAAAAGATAAACTTTATACATTTTTCTAATAAATATATTTATTCTTTTGATCATGACTTTAAAATACTTATTGCACGATATTTATTTTTATTATTTGGTTATGCATTTTCAAATACAACTAAGAACAAATTAGCTTACATTCAACATTTAATCAAATATATTAACATTATGTATCAAATTCTGCACCTAGTAGCAGTGCATCTATCCTACACTTTGTATCATTGTTCTTTTTTTTCTTGCTGAAACAAATTATTTAATAATTATTATTGAGGCTGGTATACCATACACTCATAGTTACACATATGAAAATATTTTTTGTATGCTCAACTGTAAATGAAAGCATACTAAAATATAGACTGAGTCATTTAATATTTTGATCTCCACTATGCCATTTTTTTTTATGAAGACTGACAGTAACTATTCACTTGTAAAGTTTGTTTTGCCCTCTGCTAGTATTAAAAGATTATTTATCTTTGATTTTTTGAAATTTTACTGACATGTCTATATGTTAATATGTTTTTATTTAACTTACCCCATACTTGGAGAGTACATTGTATCTGAGGTCTCCTGCTTTTCCTAATTTTTAAAATTTCTCAGTAATGCTCACTTTAAACATGGATTCACAGTAATTTATTTTACAATATTTTGATTTGTGATAACATCAGTTTTCTTTATATGTTATGAATAGTAAGATCTCATTTTGTTTAAATTAAAATTTATTGGTGTAACAATGGTTAGTAAAATTACATAGGTTTCAAGTGTACAATTCTGTAACACATCATCTATATATCACATTGTGTGTTCACCACCCAGAGCCAGTTCTCTTTCCATCGCCATATATTTGATCCCTTTTACCTCCTCTACCCCTTTCCCCCATTCTTCTGGTAACCACTAAACTATTGTGTGTCTATGAGTTTATGTTTCTTTCTTTGTTTGTCGTGTTCCTTTGTTGCTTTCAGTTTTATATCACACATATCAGTGAAATCATATGTTCTCGACTTTTTCTGTCTGACTTATTTCACTTAGCATAAAAATCTCAAGATCCGTGCATGTCATCACAAATGGCAGTATTTCATCTTTTTTATGGCAGAATAATATTCCATTGTGTATATATACCACAACTTCTTTATCCAATCATCTATCAAAGGGCACTTGGGTTGTTTCCATGTCTTGGCCACCATAAATAATGCTGCAATGAACATCAGAGCACAGATAAATATTATCAATTTTTGGGGGGTATACACCTAGAAGAGGGAATGCTGGGTCATATGGTAATTCTATTCTTAATTTTTTGAGGAACCTCCACACTGCCTTCCATAGCGGCTGCACCAATCTACATTCACACCAACAGTGTAGACGGGTTTCTTTTTCTCCACAGCCTCTCCAACACTTGTCATTATTTGTCTTGTTGATGATAACCATTCTAACTTGTGTGAGGTGATGTCTCATGGTGGTTTTTATTTGCATTTCTCTGATGATTAATGATGTTGAGCACCTTTTTATTTGTCTATTGGCCATCTGTATGTCCTCTTTGGAGAAATGTCTATGAGGTTAAGCATTTTTAAAATATATATAAATATATCCTGATGATTTATGCATTTATCAATTTGAATAGTATACTTCAAATAAAATTTTGTTAAATAAAGTACTTTTAATTCCCTCTTCAAAGATAACTGCTTTGAAACATTTTTCAGTATGTCCTTATATTTCCTGCTACAAAATATTTTTTTTTTCAAAATTAAAATGAAATCTTTGGAGAAATGTCAGGATAAGTGCATAAATCCTCAAGATATGTTTATATAAATTTTTAAAATGGGTAACATCTTAGGAAACCAGTAAACGAGATCAACAAACATAACATTACTTGCGTCCTGGAAGATACAACTGTGATGCCTTTCAGTCACTATTCAATGTAAAGGAACACCCACAATCTGGACTTCTAATATCAGAAATTAAGTGCTGTATGTTTTTGATCCTTATATAAAAATAAAGTATGTATACTTTGTTTTTTAATATTATATTTTGAGATTCATGTAGTACACATTTTTTTAATCTCTTCATGGATTTTTTTTTTTTTTAATAATCAAACTCGAAGTCCATATAACAACCTTCTTGTTGATTAATGCTTTTTGTGTCCTATTTATAAAATCCATGTTTCCCAGTGTCATTAAATTACATATATATATATATATATATATATACATACATATATATATATATATATATATTTATATATATTTTAAAGCTTAACTTAGATTTACAATCCATGTGGAATTTATTATGTGAACAGTGTGAGATAGTGGGTCTCTATTCATTATTATATTTACATATGCATATGTAATTAACCCTGATGTATTTATTTAAAAGATTACTCTGTGTCCTCTGCACAGCAGTATCTCCAGGGTCATAAAACAGTTGTTCATACATGATAGGTTTTTCTAGATTCACTATATTGGTCCACTAAACTATTTGGCTATTGTTAGACAAAAATAATACTTTAGCTTTTAATAGATTTTGTCTTTCAACTTTATAAGACCAGCTTATTTTTTATCTAAGATTGCTTGATATTTGTTTCCACAATAGGTTTAAAAATGAGATGGTCAGTTTCCACACGCAAAAAATTCTTGCTGGGATATGCTTGAATGGCATTGGATAAAATTATCATATTAATAATATTGATATTTCTAATCCATCATTATAATGTTTTGCAATTTTTGGGTCCTCTTTAATTTCTTACAATAATATTTTATGTAGTATTTTTTTTTTACATCTCTTATACGTTTTATTCAAACTTAAAAAATAAATGCACTATGTAGGTTTCTTATACACATTATGTTAAATTTATTTCAAGACATTAGTTTTTTTAAAATAAGTTTTATTTTTTAGATCCGGTTTAGGTTCACAGCAATAGAGAGCAGAAAGTACAGAGAGTATTTGTGTGTGTGTTGTGTGTGTGTTGTGTGTGTGTGTGAGCACATGTGTGTATCAAACAAGCGCAATACCCCCCACTATGAACATCCCCCACCAGAGTGGTACATTTATTGCAGTCGACACCTCCTCACCCAAAGTACATAGTTCACATTACAGTTAATGCTTCGTATTGTGCATTCTTAGTTCTATGTCAAATGTATAATGAAATACATCCATCATTAATCAGTACCATACAGACTAATTTCACTGCCATAAAATTCCTCTGTGCTCTGCCTATTTACCTAACCCTTCCCCCCTAATCCCTGGAAAACTGATCTTTTTACTGTTTCTATAGTTTCTCCCTTTCCAGAATGTCATGTAGCTCGAATCATTTGGTATGTAGACTTTCCATATTGGCTTCTTTAATTCAGTAATATGTATTTAAGTTTCCTCCATGTTTTTTCGTAGCTTGATTGATCATTTCTTTTTATTGCTAGTATTCTATTTTCTGGGTATACCACAGTTTACGTATCCCTTCACCTACGAAAAGACATCTTGGCTATTTCCAAGTTTTGGCATTTATGCATAAAGCTGCTATAAACATACATTTGCAAGGTTTTGTGTAGACAAGTTTTCATCTCATAAGGACAAATACCAAGGAGCATGATTCCTGGATTGTATGATGAACATATTTAGTTTTATAAGAAAATGCCAAACTATCTTCCAAAGTGGCTGGATAATTCTAAATTCCCACTAGCTCTGAGTCAGACTTCCACAGGCTTAACAGCATTTAACATTGTCAGTGTTTTGAGTTTTGGTCATTGTAATAGGTGTGTAGAAATATCTTGTGCTAATTTGCAATTTCCTAATGACATATAATGAGCACCATTTTATATGTTTATTTGCCATATGTATAATTTTGTGGCAAAATGATTTTCAGGACTTGGTCTATTTTTTGGGGGAAGGTTGTTCCTTTCATATTTTTAATTCAGAGTTTTAAGAGTCATTTGTATATTGTGGATAACAGTCCTTTATCAGATATGTCTTCTATGAATATTTTCTCCAAGTCTACAGCATGTCTTCTCATTCTCTTGACAGTGTCTTTCACAGAGCAGTTTTAATTTTAATGAAGTCTAGTTTATCCATTCTCTCTTTCACAGGTCATGCCATTGTAGTTATATCTAAAACTCGTTACCATTTTCAAGGTCATCTAGATTGTCTCCTACATTTTGTAGAAGTTTATAGTTTTGCATTTACATTTAGTATTATCATCCTTTTAATTTTTTTTTACATGTGAATGTCCAGTTTTTCAGCACCATTTGTTGAAAGACTATGTTTTCTCCATTATATCGCCTTTACTAATTTGTTGAAAATTACTTGACTATAACTATATGGGTTTATTGCATTTGATATTTTATATTCCTAGGATATCTTTTACAAAATGTTATATTTTGGTTATTGTTATATAAATACAATTTGTTTTTGTTATTTTCCGTTTAGCCAATGACTTTGTCAAAAGCATTTGTTAATTTCGAATAGTATGGCCTGATTTTTGGATATTTTATACAATCATGTCACGTGTAAATAGTGCCCGTTAGTTTCTTCATTTTTAAAACTATTCTGTTTATACATTTTTCTTACTGTATTGCTCTAAGTATTTCTCTACCCTTTTGAATAGAAGTTCTGACAATAAAAATATTTTTTTATTCCAAATAAGAAAAATATTGCTATAATTCATCTTAAAACATGATGTTCACTGGATGTTATTATATTATACTAAGAAAGATGATGATGATTATGATTATAAGGCAGTTACCATACAGTCTCAGTTGCTAAGTGTTTCTATTATGAATGGGTATATCATCAAATACTTTGTTTGAATCTCTCAAATTGATATCATACATTTTTTCTTTTATATTTAAATGTGATGGATGGTATTGATTAATTTCTAAATATTCAACTACCTTTGGAATCATAGAATAAACCCAATTGGTTATTATATATAATCAGTTTTATATATCCCTGGATAATACTAAGTA
Source organism: Rhinolophus ferrumequinum (assembly GCF_004115265.2). Lineage (NCBI taxonomy): Eukaryota > Metazoa > Chordata > Mammalia > Chiroptera > Rhinolophidae > Rhinolophus > Rhinolophus ferrumequinum. The sequence goes on along the minus strand of NC_046288.1, from coordinate 25,332,179 downwards.
ATTTCAAAAAGTTTTTTGCACATTTATGGAAATGGTTATCCTGTAATATTCATTTTCTTTAGTATTCTTGACAGGTTTTGATGTCTAGTTGATGCTTGCCTGACACAAAATGTTGTTAAGATTTCCCTCATTTTCTATTTGCTGAACTAATTTGTATGAAGTTGTACTTATTTTTTAATAAATACTTTGGAGAATTTAATGGTAAAACCATCTGCTCTTGGAGGTTTCTTTGAAGAGAAGCTATTTAATAATGGATTTATTTTCTTTATGTAAATCATATTTCTGATATTTTATACATCTACTGTAAGTGTTATTAAAGTTTTTTTCCCCAAAATATTTGTGCATTTTAGCCCTTGTGGAAGAGAGTCATCTCACCTAAGTCTCCCTTACCAGAGACAGTTCACTTAAAATGACTATTAATTAGAGTATTAAATCCTGGCCCCCTGTTTCAATGCAAGCAACCCTGCAAAGCCATCCCATATCCAGAGCTCCCTGTGGGATCTACCGAGAGGGGTTTTTTGTTTTGTTTTTGTTTTTGTTTTTTGCTTTGTTTGTTGTTGTTTTTTTGACTACCAAATATCACACACTTTATTTACTCCAGGTACTGAGCTGATCTTGATAGTAGAGCATTCCTCAAAAAACTTTTTTTTTTCCTAATTTAAGTATAATTTGTATATAAGCTTATATTGGTTATATTAGTTTCAAGTTATAACATAGTGATTTGACGTTTTTATGTGACATTTTCAGTCATTTTTCAGTGCTTTGGAGAATGTTGAATTCTAGATCCTGGCAGATCTTCCCTGCTAGGTCAAGACTTGGAGGAAGTGGGCTTTTAAAACATGGATGGTAATATCTGGGCCCAGGCCTAACATAATTTCAAGTTCCCATACTTTCCTGAACTCTGAGTCTGCAGAAATTGTTCACTCCCTGTTAAAGGCTAACGTTATCCACTTAATAAAAGACATTGCAATGCCTCTGCCTTGCAAATCAACACACTTGAAATTTAAAGACCCTCCTCCAAAACCCTTACCCTCCAGCACAATAATAAGGCTAAGTTACAACATATTTGAGCCAGAAATACTACTAAAATAGCTGCAAGATCTGGTCTATATTTACCAGCTAGAATCAGTATAATGTTCATGGAAGTTAACCTTCAGGTTCTAGATCAAGGGAATTGAAAGATAAAACTGGATTATTCTAAATTTGGATGCTATTTTATCCATGTGACGCTATGGATGAGGAGAAGGGAGAGTGTGTCAATATGGGAACACCTTGCTGGTAAGACATCTGGATGATGATTTTAGTATGGATTTGGAAGGTTAAAGAAAGAGATGGCCCACAGTAAATAAGGTATAAATGATAGTTGAGAAAATGATCAAGACTTAAAGAAGTAGACTGTTAAAATGGTTATATTATATAATGCTGTAAAAGTTGAATATATGCTCCAAGAGGACTTCAAAAACACTACACTTAGCAAAGGCATGAAGAATGGCTTGATGCGAGGGGCACTGACATCACTAAGAAGCTGAGTGTTAGGCATCCATTGTAGGCCAGGACTGGCAGAAGGTGCAAGGACTTGCATGTACCATGGCTCATCAAGCTACAGTCACTCCTATTAGGTGGGGCCCCTATCATCCTAGATGGTGCAGCACTTCATCTTAACTGGAATCAACACATATTCCAAGCATGGGTTTGCATTTCTTGCCAAGAGGGCTTCCATCAATATTACTATCTAAGGATTTAGTGTACTTTTTCTCCTATAGAACATTGTATCAAACCCACAGTCTCATTTTATAGGAAAATAAGTGTGGTGATTGACAAATGACCATTGGATCTCCTGGTTTTATTACATACTATACTTTCCAGAAAACTACCAGCTTAATAGAATGAGAGAAATGCTTTCTGAAGATGTTGAAGTACCTGCTTAGAGATATTAGCCTACGAGGATGACATGCTCTCCATAAAGATGTAGTACACATTCCAAATTAATGACCACTATGTGTGTTGATTCTGGGAACAAAGTTTAGAAATAGGAATGGCTCCACTTATTGTCACTCTCAATGACTCACTTTGAGAAATTGTGCTTTCTATGCTTGCTCCTCTCGTGCCCAGAGTGGGCATATTTTCCTTTGGTCATACAGCAAGAATCTCATTAATTTTCAGCTTTAGAGATTCCTCAGATATCATGACTTGTTGTACTCAGAGACTGCAGGCAAAAATGGGTATCACCATTCTAGCAGGGTAACTGTGATCATCAACTGGAGATAGAACTACATTCAGATGATAGCAAAGGGAAGAATTTGATCAACACCTAACTGATTCACTTGAGCATCTTTTGGTATTTCCTTGCCCACTTTGGATGGGAAAAGGAAATACTATGGTGCCTAAGGGCTCAATCTTCTTAGAAATGAAAATCTGTGTCACCCCAACAGATAAGTCACCCAATGCAGCAGAGGTGCTAGCTGAGGGTGAGGGGAATTGATAAGAGTAGTAGAGGAGAGAAAGAGCACAGATCAGTTGTGGCCTCAAGACCAACTATAGTGGTACACAGTTCATTCACAAATCTTCTCTTGATAAAAAAGCCCACCAGAATCTTGAATTAGCTCTTCTCAGAACTTACATTACAAGCCAATGTAGGTCCAGGGGCACAGGGCTAGATTGGTCTGGATCACCCCACAGTTTCTACCCTTTCCACCCTTGCTTCATGACTGAAGCACTGATTTCCCTAGCTACTGGGTGTGTTGGTGACTGGCAGTTGTCAGCTAAATCCCTCATTGCGATTCTAGATTAAGGTGAGCGCTAAGTCCAATGACTGTGTTCTTACAAGAAGCGTAATATTTGGATACAGAGACACAGTGGCGACACACAAGGAAGAAAGCCATGTGACAACAGAGACAGCGATTGGAGTGATGCAGCTACAAGCCAAGGAATGCTTGGGGCCACCAGAAGGTTGGAGAAGCAAGAAAAAAGTCTTCCTCGAGTCTTCAGAGGAAGCATGGTGCTGCCAATACCTTGATTTTGGAATTCCAGCCAACAGGATTTCTGGAGAATAACTTTGTTTTGCCAAGCCACTCAGTTTGTAGTAATTTTTTTTACTATAGCCTTAGAAAACGGATATACTTCAACAAAAACCAAAGCCAAAGAAGGGGTATGAACTTTACTGGCATTTTGAGAAATAGGTGAAGTTTATCAAATAAACTTCCTGGAGAAGTTAAACCTTTTACTCTCAGGAGAGTGAAGGGAAAAAATGTCAGATTTCAGAGGATAAGAAAGGTAGGTTTAAAATGCACCCAAAAAAAAATAAAAACAAAAAAAAATTGCTGAACAAGAATCATTGTTACCAAAAAGTATTTACTTGAAATTAATTATATTGGACACTGAATTAATCTTTAAGATTTAAAAGGGGGAATGTTAGTTTTATGTAAGTGGGCCACAGCATGCCAGGTATGTGGTTAAACATTGTCTGGGTGTGTCTGCTGGGTGTTTCAAGAAGAGAATAGTGTTTGAATTGGGAACTGAGTAAAGCAGATGGCCCTCCTCAATGTGGGTAGGAAGAACCCAATCCTTTAAGGGCCTGCAAAAAACAAAAATCCAAGGAAAGTTGAATTCACTAATAAGTGAATTATAAGTTGGCTGACTAATAAGCTGGAGCATCAATCTTCTCCTGCCCCCAGTGCTCTGGTTCTCAGGCTTCAGACCCAAACTGGAATTGGCACTATCAGCTCTCTTACTCTCAGATCTTCGAACTATACCACTGGCTTTCCTGAGTCTCCAACTTGCTGAAGAAAGATCATGGGACTTCTCAGTCTCAGTAATTGTGACCGATAACTTGTAATAAATCTTCACATATAATAAACCTTTGTACATATATCTCCTATTGTTTCTGTTTTTTTCTGTAGAACTCTAATATACTAAGATTGGACATAAGAAAATTTAAAGTAATATCAAGACAGCCTGTATATATTCATCCAACTTTTATCATTAACATTTTATTTAAATGTATGGGGATTCATCTTCGGACAATAATTGCATTTAGCTACTGGGCTTTCAATGTCTTTAAGACAAGATGTGATTATTTTGTTTAGTTTCAATGGTGTATTACTCCTTGATCCTAAGACAATTTAGGATAGTGTGTCTTGGATAAAGGAAACTGAAATCACAGACTTTTTCTTTGTTTTGCTATGTGTTATATTTTTAAAATAAATACTTTTTTAACTTATTTAAACTAAAAACAAAAAGTTTCACAGATGTTTCCCATCTGCCAGACCTTGTCTCTAGCAACCACTAATGTGTTCTCTGTAACTATGAGCTTGATACTTTTTTAAAATTCCGCATATAAGAGACATCATCCAGTACTTGTCTTTTTTTGTCTGACTTGTTTCACTTAGCATAATGCCCTTGAGTTCTCTCTATGTTGTCACAAATGGCAGGATTTCATTTTTTTTATAGCTGAAGATTTAATTTTATGTATGTGTGTATGCATGTATCACATTTTCTTTATCCATTTATCCATCAATGGCACCTAAGTTGTTCCCATATCTTAGCTATTGTAAATAATGCTGCAACAGACAAGGGGAGTGCATATATCTTTTCAAGTTAGTGTTTTCAATTCCTTTGGATATTTAAATACCCAGAAGTGGAATTACTGGATCATCTGGAAATTCTATATATTTAATTTTTTGAGGAACCTTCATATTGTTTTTCATAGTGTCTGCACCAATTTATCAACAATGCACAAGTGTTCCCTTTTTTCCACATCTCACCAGCACTTGTAATTTCTTATATTTTTGATAATAACTATTCTAACAGTGTGAGGTAATATTTCATTGTAGTTTTTATTTGCATTTCCCTGATGGTTAATGATGTTGTGTATCTTTTCATATACATGTTGGCTATCTATATGGCTTCTTTGGAAAAATATCTATTCATATCTTCTGCCCATTTTTAATTGCATTGTTGTTTCTTTGCTATTGAATTGTATGAGAACTTATATATTTTAGATATTAGCCCCTTATCTGATTTATAATTTGCAAATATTTTCTCCCATTCAGTAGGTTGTCTTTCCATTTCATTGATAGTTTCCTTTTCTGTGCAGAAGCTTTTTATTTTGATGTACTCCCGTTTGTTTGTTTTTTCTTCTGTTTCTTTTGGTTTTCATATCAGATTCAAAAAATCATAGCCAAGACCTATGCCAATGAGATTACTGTCTATGTTTTCTTATAGGAGTTGTATGGCATTAGGTCTTATATTCAAGACTTTTATCTATTTTGAGTTAACTTTGTGTACAGTGTAGGATTGTAGTCCAGTTTCATTTTTTGAGCATGGCTGTCCAATTTTTCCAACACCTTTATTGGAGAGATTGTCCTTTCCATATTTTATATTTCTATCTCCTTTATCATAAATTAATTGACCATATATGTGTGGATTTATTTTGTATTCTCTATTCAGTTCCATTGATCTGTGTGTCTGTTTTTATGACAAAACTATACTGTTTTGATTACTATAGCTTGATAGTATAGTTTGAAATCAACGAGTGTGATGCCTCCAGCTTTGTTTCTCTTTCTCAAGATTGTTTTTGTTATTTGGAGTCTTTTGAATTTCCATAAAAAATTTGGGATTGTTCTATTTCTGTGAAAAATGCCATTGGAATATGATAGGGATTACAATGAATCAGTATATTGCTTTAAGTAGTATTGGCATTTTACCAATATTAATTCTTCCAATCCATGTATGTGGAATATCATTGCATTTATTTGTGTCTTCAATTTCTTTCATCAGTGTCTTATGGTTTTCAGTGTATACGTCTCCTTGGTTAAATTTATTCCTAGGTATTTTATTCTTTTTGATGCAACTGTAAATGAGAATGTTTTCTTAACTTATTTTTCTGATAGTTTGCTATTAGTGTATAAGTAACATAACAGTTTTGTGTAATGATTTTGTAACCTACAGCTTTACTGAATTTTCTGATTAGTTCTTATAGTATTTTTTGTTGTTGTTTTTAATAAAGTCTTTAGGGTTTTCTAAATAATATTGTAGTATCTGAAAATAGTCTGTCTGATTTCTTCCCTTTCCAATTTAAATGCCTTTTATTTCTTTTTCTTGTCTAATTGCCCTCTTTAGGTTTCTCAGCAGTATGTTGAGTAAAAGTGGCAAAAATGGATATTCTTGCGTTGTTCCTGGTCTTGGAGAAAAAGCTTTCAGCTTTTCACCATTGAGTTTGATGTTAGCTGTGGGCTTGTCATATATGGCCTTTATATGTTGAAGTACAATCCCTCTATACCCACTTTTTGTGAGTTTTTAGCATGAATGAGTGTTGAATTTTGTCAAATACTTTTTCTGCATTTACTGAAATGGTCGTGTGATTTTTATTCTTCACTTTGTCAATGGGGTATATTACACAGATTGATTTGAGGGTGTTGATCCATCCTTGCATCTCTGAATAAACCCCACTTGATCATGGTATATGCTTCCTTAAAAATATTGTTGAATTTAGTTTGCTAATATTTTATTGAGGCATTTTGAATGTATGTTCATCAGGGATATTGGCCTGTAATTTTCTTGTGACATCCTTTTCTGGTTTGGTATCAGGGTAATGCTGACCTCGTACAATGAGTTTGGAAGCATTCCCTCCTCTTCTATTTTTTGGAAGAGTTTGAGAAATATTGGTGTTAATTCTTCTATAACTGTTTAGTGAATTCACCAGTAAAGATTTCTGGTCCTCTACTTTTATTTGTTGGAAGTTTTTATGAAGAAATTTTAAAAGATAGTAGCTACTCTTCTAAGTATGATAATCAACTAGAGATTAAGAGATGGTATGTCAGACAGGACTGGAACATAACTGAACCTAAATAACCTGAATTTGTACTAAGTTTCATTTTGTTTGTTTATTTGTTTTGTTTTGTTGCCTGTGTAAAGCAACATCAGAGAGGAAGCAAACGTTTATCTGGTTGTTTATTATTATTATTATTATTATTATTAATTTTATTAGAACTTAGATGAATTGTCAGGGATGAAAGACAAAGAAATGTTAGCAAGAGTTTACTTAACATAGTCTCTCATAGATTTCTGTGTATAAAAAAATAAAGTGAATTCAGATGCTGATAAGTATGATGTTATGGGGGATGTGTGTTGGGTCAGAAGAAGAGGAGAAGTCAATGGCCTGTCTTAGAATAGGTGATAAATTTTTGGGTCCCATTATATATGAGTGATGTCAACTATCATGATAAAAATTTTAATTAGAAAGATTGTATGTTAGCACTCTTTTCTTTTAACTATCTCACTTCTAATGAAAAGGAGATTATATTCTACTTGTTACACGATGAACACAGAATAAAACCCAGAGTCTCTAAGGCCAAGCTAATATATGTTGCAATATCCTACAATATATTCCTTTAAAATTAAAAGGTGGTTGAATGTTTTGGGTGATCAAATGTGAAATTTTTGAAAAACATACATTTAGCAATCATTGTTTTAAATCATGCATATATCAGTAATGTCTTAATATTACACATAAAGTAGCAGCATACTTAAAACATAATTTGTGACAAATTAATATTTTAGTCAAATAAGATACCCCAATATTGTTTTCCTCTGGTTGTTTGATAGATATAAAAGTTTTATGCATATGGGAAGAGCATATTTATAGATTTGTGGCAAGAAGCCAGCTATAAGATGACAGAGATTCAGTTGTTTAACTTCCATTCTTCACGTAAAGATACCTGGAGATTTCCTATTATAACCTCCTTCTCCATCTCTTCATCTTGGACAAACAATAAATTTTACTCAACCTCCAATTTCCTGGGAGGAGAAGTAAGCAGGGTTTGACAATAATTAACTATATAGAAATATTATATGGAGCAATTATATATCTGATCTATATTCATCGTCTATTTAAAATATGAGTGAATAAAAATGGATAAGAAGCAATGCATGCTAAGGATTGTCTTACAGCAGGGACTACAGAGAATAAACAAGCATAAGAGAGTTAAATCCACTGAAGATTGGTTAAAAAAAAAATAAAAAATGAAGCCTTACCTGGATCCCGCAGGAGATGCGTGCCCCCATCCGCACACTGTCCTTTGGCTACCGGACATCAGGCCTCCCAAGAAGGATGTTCCTGTGAAGAAACCAGCGGGGCCCTCTGTGTACAAGCCTGCTGCCAAGCCAGCAGCAGCATTGGTCGCTCCAGCCAAGACCAAGGCTGAGCCAGTAGTAGTTGTCCCTCCAGCCTCTGAGAAAACCCGGAATCCCCCGATCATTCTCTCCAAAGTGGTGGTTGAGTTTAATAAGGACCAGCTGGAGGAGTTCAAGGAGGTCTTGGAGCTGTTTGACCAAGTAGGGGATGGCAAGATCCTATACAACCATTGCGGGGATGTGATGAGAGCGGGGGCCAGAACCTCATCAACGCGAGGGGCTCAAGGTTCTGGGGAACCCTAAGGGTGATGAATTGAAGTCCCGGTGTGTGGACTTCGAGATTTTCCTGCCCATGCTCCAGGCGGTGGCCAAGAATCGGGACTGAGGCAAATGTGAGGACTACCTGGAGCGGCTTCGGGTGTTTGACAAAGAAGGGAACAGTAAAGCCATGGGAGTAGAGCTCAGACATATCCTCACCGCCCTGGGATTGAGAAGATGACCGAAGAGGAGGTGGAGACAGTTCTGGCAGGACATGCGGACAGCAGTGGCTGTATCCACGATGAAGCCTTCCTGAAGCACATCCTATAGATGGGGCCACCTGCAGGCGGAAGCATGTTCCTACCACTAGGAGGCCACCTATTGTTTCACACTGAAGAGACGATTCCTCCCTTGGGGGGAAACATGAAAAATGATCAATGGAAAAGGCACATATGAGAATGTGTCCTGTTTGATTATCAATTCTCCATGGAAAATGTAAAATAATTTAATAATTATAAAATATATCTGGAGATTATTATTTTTTCTCCTTCATTGAAACATTAGCCAGAAACAGATTTTTTTTTCTCCACGAATTTTATAAAAGACTCTGAAACAAAAGCACATTATAGGGTATAACCACATTCATATGAATATACATATAGGTTCATTATTCGTATATTTTTACATTTAAGTTGATCTTAGTGTACACTGATGGACAAATACTGCTTAACAAAACATGTAGGTAAGATCATTTATTGGAAAACAAGTTCTGAAAAAAAATTAAAACTATAGTTAAAAGTGTATTTTTATAATGTGCTGATAATTAATGTATACAGCCTATAGAATGACTCTTAGATGTTCTTCAAAAATATGGAAAACTGAAAAAAATGTAAAGTTATTTGAGCAATATTAATTTGCAGATACTGAAAGGTAGATAGGTAGATATTAGGTTGGTGCAAAAGTAATTGCAATTTTTGGAATTATTTTTAACCTTTTAAACCACAATTACCTTTGCACCAGCCTAATAAATAGGCATGTCTTAAAATAAGTAGGCATAAAAATATCTTAAATAAGACATATTTGTAAGGAAATATTTTTAACAGAAAGAGGGAAATAGGTTCATGTAAATATTATTTCAAGTATCCACAGTTATTTTTCTAATGTTTATCTTTCTTCTCTTCCTCCTGTGTTAAGAACCTTATATAGACCACAAGTGGATGTGCTGAGTCTTTCTTGGCAAAAGAAGAGCAAATCAGAATGTAAATTCTCCAGAAATCCTCTTAGGGAATAAGTCAGGTTTCTTTTGCATGCATATGAAATTACCTCCTAAAGACTGAAAGAGAACAGGAAGAAGAAGAACAAAATCTTGCATGTAATCTTTCTAAAATCTCATTACATAGACTTTGAGTTTTTGGTTTTCCCAGAAGAAGCTATAATTCATTTCAAGTTCATATATATTGCTCAAAATTATAAGATTTCTGGCACTTTTTCTTCATAATCCAGGTGTGCTGGCTGTCATAACCAGACAATGCAGCATTTTAAAAGCTGTATATTTCTGGGATTTCAAATACACTAAAAAGTATACATGCTGCTCACTTTCTTGGATTTAAAATATTTTTAAACATCACTACAAGGAAAAGGGGCTTTATTCCTGTTCCGTAAACTTTGTACAATCATACAGTATCTCATCAATTTTCTTTGACATTTTATAAAAATATTTTTGAATTTGTCAAATATGTAGAGTGGAAGGGTTCTTGACTAGCCCGTCTTGTTCCTGTGGAACAAATAACCAACATTATATTCAGTTGCATTGGATGTGAATTCATTTTGTTCACTTTTATGAAATTTGATTTATCAAACCCTAATGAATAAATATTGCTTACTAGAACATGGAGGAAAAGACTGCTTAGAGAGAATCTAAAAATAAAATTATTTAGAAGCATAATTTTCACAATTTGTCAATAATAAATCTCTAAAGCCTAAAATATATTGCTCTTAATGAACCACTGAAAGAAAAGCAAACCTATTTGGAGCAAATTAATTTGGAGAGGTTGAGGCCTCAAATTTTAATAGAATGTAAATGGTGCATTCAGTATGCAAGGCATCATCATTTGAATAATCTTGAAAAAGATAAAAAGAAGTCTCTCTGTTCAGGAAATAGCACATTAAAAAGCTATGCATAGTCTAGTTATGTCTGTAAACCAGTGTTATGTGTGTGTTAGCAGACCACCTTAGTGGATGAGATGTATTATAATGAGGATGTTTATCATACATAATTACTAAACAAGAGTTGTGTTATATGGCACTGACAAGCATGGATCTGTAGTTCTAGATTTATGTCCTTTTAGGTTCCTAAGCAGAGCTTGTTATGTATAAACCAGCAGAAGCAGATGGACTACTCTCCAGAGTACAATAGAACAATGTAGGATTTTACAGGAGAGAAAGATTTCTCTAGTAAAACCAGGTGGCTGGTTTTACTAGTGGAATACAGGTGGCTAGAGAGACAAATTCCACAACTGACCAGAAAGAATTACTGGCCATTAAAATTGAATTGATATGAGTATATCAAAGCTGACAACAAGCAGGACACTTATGGAGGGAGGGAAGAAGAAGGAGAAGGAGGAAAAAAAAATTAGGTCTAGAAGAGAGAAAGGATGCGAGGGGAGGGGAGGAGAGGACAGAGGTGTTCTTGTTTAAAGACTGGCACAAACCTGTCTGTATCAAATAAAAATTCAAAGCAGAGACTAACGCCACTTTTTAGTTGATGTGTAACTTTGACACATTTGTTTACCACTTTTCTATTTTCTCTTCCAAGAAATGGAGACAATAACTGCACTGCCCATAGGGGTACCACAAGATTAAATGTGATGAGGATTACATAGTAAACTCTATGCAATTTTGGCTGTAATTATTATCCTGATAGTAACAATGAGAAAAATTCTCAGAAAATTTGATACTTTCCCAACATTACTAAACTGTGAGTAACAGAATAAAAAGCCAATGAGTGCCAGCTATCTATTGCTGCATAACAAATCAACCCAACATTTAGTGACTTAAAATGAGAACAATGTATTATTTCTCATGATTCTATTGGTTGACCAGGTGTTTCTTCTTCTGGGCTCAGTTTGCAATTGCATTTTCCTGGGTCAGCTGAGTGCTAGGCTCAGCTAGAACAGCTGACATGGAAGGGACTTTCTTCTTAATATTTTTGTCCATATTATTCTCAGGTTTTCAAGACTGCAAGCCACCAGTCCACAAACACTTCTGCTCGCCTCAGGGTTATAGATACCACATTGACTACATCAAGTCACATAGGTAAGTCTACAGTCAATACGGGAGACAACTACCCCAGGGTGTAGACACCAAAAGGTATGATTTATTCAAGGTCGTATGAGAAACAATTCACATCCATGGATCTGAAAACCCTTTGATTTTTGTGCTCTTATTTATTAACTTCAGATAAGGAAATTTACAAAATATAGAATAATTATTTATATATATGGGTAGAGTTAAACCTCTGTATATTTGTGTGTGTGTGTGTGTGTGTGTGGCGTATATTGCTAAAAATTCTTCACATTTACTGACACAATGATCTACAATGTAGTTAAAAATATGAATAAATATGTTCTAAAAGTTTGTACAAAACACATAATAAAAATAATAAAACTGTAAAAGTATGAATCTAATCAGAAAACAAGTACATTGATATTAAATCTTGCCTGTGCCACCAACCTGGTAATTCATTACCTACTGATAGGTATTTGCTGACATGAACATGTAAGGCAATGGGTGTTAGCTATTATAGTGAATGCTTCATGCATCTGGACATATAGTTATGAAATAATGTGTATATATTCAGTAAAACGTGCCTGGAATAAGTCATGTACATCTTTCTCGAGTGGACTCACTTTTGTACAATACTCCTTCATTTACACATTGTTGCTTCCTTAATGTTTTAATTCCCTCATCAACAAAAGGCAGATAACGATACCTGTAATACTATTTTTTTTCCTATTTGTAGAATTAGAGATGATGTACATCGAGAATCTGGCATAGCGTTTGGCACTCACTAAGCACAAAACGAACTCTAGCAATTACTTCTCCTTTGTCTTGCTGCTGCTGATGTGCTGCCGCCTCGTCTTCCGGTGCTCCTTCTTTTTCACCTTCTTCTCCTCCCCCTTTCTCTTCCCTCTTTTCTACTCCCTACAGCTCCCCTTCCTCTTCTGCTTATGCTTTTTTCTGCTGCTTCTCCTCCTCCTCCTTGTAAATTTCTAGTGCCTAACAGAGTGCAGTCCCAGTAGGTGTTCAATAAATATTTGTTCATTGAATGGATGACTTTATAGCATTTGTGGTGTTTGCATTAATCAAATGCCTTATTCAAATAACCTCAAAAGTGATACTCATACAAGTGGCATATACACACCATATTGCCACTACACATAAATTTGAAGTGAAGAGATTTTATATAGTGTCCTTGTATTTTTCCTTTTTAATGACAAGGATAAGCATCTTCTCTCTCAGGTTAGGTGCTTATTTTACATCTCACACCAGATAATGTTTCCAAATGTATATTGTGTCATTGATGAAATCTTTATTCATGAGTATACCCAGTGATATTAAGATTTTTGGCCTTTACAATTCCAAATAATAAAATATTAGGCAGTAGAATTAATATTTTGTACATAAATTTTTCTGTCTGCCATCTCATTAAATTACACTTTATAAGTGAGTATTTACTGTACCTGATAATGAGGAAACTCACTCTTGAATTTAATGAATCCCTATCAGATCATCAATTTCCACATAACTTAAGAGCCAGCTGGTATGACAATAAAAGCTGGATATTTAAATCAAAGTTGGTGGTGGTGGTGGTGGTGGTGGTGGTGGTGGTGTGTGTGTGTGTGTGTGTGTGTGTACATATGAATGCATGAATAATTATCTTCTTCTTGTCTTCCTTTCCACCCTCCCTTCTTCCCTTCCTTCCTCCTTAAATTATATTTCTGGTTTCTTTTGCTAATGCGCTATTTAAATATTTATTCAGTAAAGTATAGTGATAGTGCCTTTATGACTTCTAGGTTACAATATGCTTGGTAAGTTCGCAGCAATAAATTATTATTTTTTAAGTTTTCCATATTTTCTTCTCACTGTGTATGTTGTAAACCTACCAAGAATTTTTATGCGTATAGGTGGGCATATGTTTGTTTTAAAGTCAACTCTATCTACACTTTTGATCACAAATTTAATATGATCTTGACCATGTATTGCTTTACTTTTTATACATGCTTTTCTGTCTAGACCTAACGTGTTCCATTAAGGCATTTTACTGTCCTTACACCAAGAGCATACATTTTTAATTACTGTAACTTTACCATGTTATGACATTTGGTAGGGCATGTTTACCTTCTATAATTCAAAGTACTGATTTTTCAAAATGTTCTTGGATATTCTTGTGCATTTTGTTTTACATATTAAATTTAAAATCCTTTACCTTTTTTCTGTTAATTTCTTAATTTCTGGAATTATTCTCACCTTCTGGAATTCCAATTAGGCAAATGTTGGATTTTCCGATTCCACAATTTTATGTAACCTTTTGTTATGTTTTTCTTTTCTTTATACTTTGTGAATTATATTTTGGGTTATTTCCTTAGTTATATCTTTTATAGTATATATTCAACTTTTCATGTGTTTTTATTTTATTACATAAAAATATTTTTATTTTATTGAAAAATATTAGAATTCATATTTATCAATGTATAATCAAATTATATAATCTGAATTATTCCCTGATTTTCTCTATGCATAGCTGCCTTTTTTTTCTTTTTGTTTTTTTCTAAATATTTCTGAGGACACTAAATAAATTTTTTTTAAGTTTTTTTCTGTTTCTTATTTTATATGCATTATATTTGGATTAGTGCTTTTGTTTTTCTATCTTGGTCTTTTTCCTTCATGTTCTTTGTTTACCTGACTGCCTGCTATTACTGTATTGGTAACTCATAATTATTAATCATGAAATGGGAATTTTTCAAAGGTAGTTATTATTGTTAATGATAATAGCTAATACTTATATTGCTCTCACTACATATAAGGCTTTCATAAATGTTAACGCATTCAATTATATCACCAACACTAGCAGTCTGTTATATTATCATCACCATTTTTTACATTGAGAAATTAACAAACCTGCCTAAGGCTACATGACTATTAAGCAGCAGACCACAGATTTAAATCAATGCTCCTAATTTAAGAATTGATCTTAACCATTACACTAATTTCCTCAGTAATTATTTTGGTCTATTTCTTAAGCATAGAATGCCAACTAACCAGCTGTCCTGTAGGATTATTGGATAGAAACCAGACAGACAGGGATTTCCAACTGTATCCTGACTATGGAAAGCTTTACTCTGGAGACAAAGTGGTTTTGTATATTTCTCCACAGGAATTAGTTTATTTTTGTTTGTTTAATTTTTTTAGCTCCAGGTCGTTGCCTATCTTTTGTGTTTTTTTTTTTAATTAAAGTTTATTGGGGTGACAATTTTTAGTAAAGTTACATAGATTTCGTGTGTACAATTCGGTATTACATCATCTATATCTCACACTGTGTGTTCACCACCCAGAGTCAGTTCTCTTTCCATCACTATATATTAGACCCCGTTTATCCTCTTCTAGAGCCCCCCTCCCCTCTTACCGTCTGGTACCCCCTAAACTATTGTCTATGTCTATGAGGTTTTGTTCCTTCACTTGTTTGTCTTGTTCTTTTGTTTTTTTCAGTTTTATATACCACATATTAGTGAAATTATATGGTTCTCTACTTTTTCTGCCTGACTTATTTTGCTTAGCATTGTAATCTCAAGATCCATCCATGTTGTCACAAATGGTACTGTATCATCTTTTCTTACCACCGAATAGTATTCCATTGTGTATATATACCACAACTTCTTTATCCATTCATCTATCGAAGGACATTTTGGTTTCCATGTCTTGTCCACTGTAAATAAAGCTGCAGTGAACATTGAATCACACATGTCTTTATGGATAAATGTTTCATTTTTGGGGTAGATACTCAAAAAAGGGATTTCTGGGTCACATGGTAATTCTATTCTTAATTTTTTGAGAAATCTCCACACTGCCTTCCATAGCAGCTGCACCAATCTGCATTCCCACCAACATGTATGAGGGTTCCTTTTTTTCCACAGCCTCTCCAACACTTGTTACTGTTTGTCTTGTTGATGATAGCCATTCTAACTAGGGTGAGGCGATATCTCATTGTGGATTTTATTTGCATTTCGCTGCTGATTAGTGAGGTTGATCATTTTTTCATATGTCTATTTGCCATTTGTGTGTGCTCATTGGAAAAATGTTTCTTCAGGTCCTCTGCCCATTTTTCAGTTGGGTTGTTTGTTTGTTTTTGTTGTTGAGTATATGAGTTCCTAGTATATTTTGCATATTAGCCCCTTATCAGAGGCGCTATTTGCAAAAATCTTCTCCCATACAGTTAGTTGTCTCTTTATTTTGAAAATGGTTTCTTTTGCTGTGCAGAAGCTTTTGAGTTTGATATAGTCCCATTCATTTATTTTAGCTTTTACTTCCCTTGACTTTAGGGTCAAATTCATAAAATGTTCTTTGAACCCAAGGTCCAAAAGTTTAGTAACTGTGTTTTCTTCTATGCAGTTTATTGTTTCAGGTCTCATGCTTCAGTCTTTGATCCATTTTGAAGTAATTTTGGTACATGGTGACAGATAGCAGTCCAGTTTAATTCTTTTGCACGTGGCTATCCAATTCTCCCAGCACCATTTATTGAAGAGGCTGTCTTTTCTCCATTCTATGTTTTTTGCTTCTTTGTCAAAAATTATCTGTCCATATTTATGTGGGTTTATTTCTGGGTTCTCAATTCTATCCCGTTAGTCTGTGTGTCTGTTTTTCTGCCAATACCATGCTGTTTTGATTACTGTTGCCCTGTAGTACAAGCTGAAGTCAGGGAATGTGATACCTCCAGCATTGTACTTTTTTCTTAGGATTGTTTTGGCTATTCGCGGTCTTTTGTGGTTCCATACATATCTGATGATTTTTTATTCTATTTCTTTAAAAAATGCCATTGGGATTTTGTTGGGGATTGCATTAAATCTGTATATTGCTTTGGGTAATATGACCATTTTAACTATCTTGATTCTTCCAATCCATGAGAACGGAATGTCTTTTCATTTCTTTGAGTCTTCTTCAATTTCTTTAAAAAATATCTTATAGTTTTCGGCATATAGGTCTTTCACATCCTTGGTTAAGTTTATTCCTAGGGATTTTATCTTTTTGTTGAAATTGCAAAAGTAATTTATGTATCTTTTTCTGAGGTTTCGTATTTATTTCTTTCATGTACAAATTCTTTATTTATATTCAATACGGTAGTTTGGATTATTTTGACTGTGTCTGCTTCAGTGTTTGTCACCATCAACCAATCACTCTAGGAGAGCTCTCACAAGGAATGTGTTACACTTTGCAGTTCTTGAGGTTTTTTTATCATGAAGGCAAATATTTAAGTACCTGCTTATGTTGAGGTATGTTCCTTCATAGACATTTTCATCATAAAATTATGTTGAATTTTGTCAAATGCTTTTCAACACATTGATATGATATTATGAGTTTTGTCCTTTATTTTCTTAATGTAATGGGTTTGGAAGCATTTCTTTCTCTTCAATTTTTGACATATTTTAGAAGGATAGTTTTTAATTCTTCTTTGAATATTTGGTAGAGTTCACCGGTGAAGCCATCTGGTCCTGGACTTTTATTTGTTTCAAGTTTGTTGTTGTTGTTTTTATTACAACTTCAATTTCATTGCTAATAATTGGTCTGTTTGATTTTGTATTTCTTCCTGGTTCAGTTTTGGAAGGTTATATACTTCTAGAAATTTACGAGTCTCTTCTAGAACATCAAACTTGGCATATAATTGTTCGTAATATTCCTTAATGACTATTTCTGTGGTGTCAGTTTCAAATTCTCTTTCAATTATGATTTTATTTATTGGGCTCTCTCACTTTTTTTCTTGATGAGTTTAGTTAAAAGTTCATCAATTTTGTTTTTATTTTCAAAGAATCAGCACTTAGTTTTATTGATCTTTTCTATTGTTGTTTAAATTTCTCTTTTGTTTATTTCTGCTCTGACCTTAACTATATTCTGTATTCTGTTTACTTTGGGTTTTGTTTGTTCTTTTTCCCCCCTACTTCCTTTAGTTGTATAGTTAGACTGTTCTGTGGGGATTTTTCTTGTTTTTTGAGGTAGGCCTTTATAGCTATGACTTTCTCTCTTAGAACTACAATCACTCTTTGATCTTTAGCCCTCTCTGCCATTACTTTCAGATTCTCCTTACTACCTGCCTTTCCATATTTACCCAAAGATATATCCTCCTCACTGCAAGTCTCCATTCTTATGCCTTCTGTCCAATCTTATCTTTAGAAAACATGTATTGTTCTGATGAGTATGCCATGTGCTAAAGAGGCCTGAAAAAATAGCAGAGATAATTAAGTCAGTTTCTGTCCTTAAAAAGGTAGGAACATGGTAGAGTGCCTGTTTCCAACTACACAGAGAAAGCTATTACGGTGCATTTGGTTAGTTTTCCGTTTCATTTTTTTTCAATAGACTTAAGCATGTCTACTTGAAGTTTTTGGAAATTCATCCCACCGGTGAACAAATAATTGCCATGCTGCATTGCTGAGAAAATCCCCACCTTTTGAAAATCTTGCTGATGAACTACCAATAGTTATTCATTTAACAGAGCGGAGGACTCCAAACTTACTAAAATATTATTATATTTGGTTATCTAATTACCTAGGGGCTTGCAAGAATAGCACAATTGAATCCAAATTATCATATATCACAAAGGACATTGAATTAGTTACAGATTCTCATTTAATCACAAACAATAAGGGTCTCCTTATTGAGAAGGACAGTGAAATAATTATAAGTAGAAAGCATTCCCTTAGCCCAGGTGTATTTTGAGAATGAAGATAGGTCACCTCATATTGTACAGTGGCTTCCAGATTGGGGTATGGAATAACATAGCATGCTGGCAAACAAATTTGCTAAACATAGCCACTAAGCAATTTAATAAACATTTTCACTTTCCCTCAAACACATATGACAGTAGAACCTGAAATAAATTGACCCCAATATGCAGCTGAGTGTGAAGACCCTATGACAAGTCCAGCCTTGTGGATGAAGATACTCAGGCCTTGTAACGGCTAGCCTAGAATATACTTCTCTAAGAAAGAACAATTCAGTATAAATTAGAAAAGAGAGGGGGAAAGTTTCAAGAAAGAGAGAAACATATCTATCATTCTCATATTTACTTTTTTCTTTCTACAAGTTTTCATTTTTAAAGATTTCCACAGGAAAAACTAATTTTGAAAATATGAGAGTAATAACAAATGATACTCTATGGATCTCAGTCTGAAAGCATTCTGATTGACGCATCTCAAAAGATCCTTAACTTGTAAGACAGGGGAGGGGAGCTTCTTTTGTTGATTTACTTTGATATACCAAGAAATAGAATAAATAGAATGTTAACACTCTTTTTCCCTATAACATTCATTTTCTGACTTTTTATTATTTCTTTAAGAAAAAGAAATGTATATGCTACAAAATTAAAGCCTTGACAATATTTTTAGTCTATTTCTGGATTTAAGAAATAGTAATCTCTGAGTTTATTTATTCACTCTTTTATTTTCCCTGCTTCCATGGAACTTAAGCTCCGTGAGTGCCAAGACTGGTCTGTTTTACTCACTATTCTATTGCCAATGTCCAGACCAATATCTGACACAAATGTTGAGCTCAGTAATTTTTGGTAGGTATGTTATTATGACTTTACTTACAATCATATTGTGCAAGTATAGGTACAGAACCAAAATGTACATGGTGCTTATATTGGAAAAACAAAGGGAATTCTTCAAATTGGTTATACATTCCAGCTATAATGAAAATATACAAAAAATAAAGGATTTTGGGTCAGAGTTTGACCTGGTTGTCAAACACATCTATTTAGTTTTTATATTTTACTAGTTTTGTTTTTGATATTATAATTTTTTTCCTGAATAAAGTATTATCAAGAGGAAGAGATTTCAATATCAGATATGTGGTTAGATTAGATGTAACTTAGGCTCTCTTGTAACCCCGAAATTGAAAGTTTATTTTGATCTTTAACAAATGAGAGACTTCCAGAGAAGATTGGTCGATCAGGAATTGCCCAAGACTACATGCCATGCAATTTATTTTACATACAGAGACAATTTCAAAAGTGAAATGAGATCCTTTGAATAATTAAAAACTAGGACAATTGGCATAAAGGATACTGTCTAAAGGAAGCTGGAATTTTATTTCACAATATGGAGAGTAATGCTATTAAGATAGTCAATTACTGTCAACTAATTCCTAGAAAGAGCTGAAAAAGTCCTAATGAATCCGAAGATAAATACCTCTCTCTCTCTCTCTCTCTCTCTCTCTCTCTCTCTCTCTCTGACATGACCACACACACACACACACACACACACACACACACACACACACAGAAATGCTGAAAAAAGCTGGGGATTCCCCAGTATTTGGAAGGTCTGAGTAGGACACGGTGCTCTTCAGTAGCAAAAAATGGTCTATTTAGAACTATATAGAGAGGGATGTTACTATTTTACTGATCATCCTACTCTTGTCATGTGTTACATTAAAAACATTTTATCTACCACTTCTTGCCAAAGATTTCACTGTATGAGTTTTGGGGAAATAATTCAGTGGAACTAGACATCATCACAGAGCAAAGTTTACAGCATTTGGAGAGATCTACCAAATGAAAAAATTCATTCAAAAGTCATTGATAACCTATAAATTGCAACCAGATATGGACTAAACAGTAACAAATGATAATGATAACTGCTTTATAAACTTCTGACCAAGATAAGATTATCCAAATATTTGATTTTTGTGTCTGGATTTACTCTTCTAATCCCAAAAGAGGTTTTGTTTTGTTTTGTTTTGTAAGAAAAGCAGGTTTATTTAAAATGTCAGTATTCTGTAAGGATGGTAGACTTCTGTTCAAAATCTAACCCCCGCCTTCCCAGCACAGCAAAAAGGTTTTATAGGCATGTAAGAAGAGTCAGGACAAAGGAAAAAAAAGGGCGTGGCCCAAAAGAGGTTGTTTAAATTATGCTTACTAGAGTAGCTCTGCTTTTTATCTTTGGATTAATTGTGGTTTGCATTGGGCCACTACTTTCGCATAACATATTTACCCAAGACTGACACTTGTTTCTAATACAGAGTTGCACTGATCTGGCTTACATTTCTATAGTCCTGTTAATGAAATATTTGGGAGTGCTTTTTCAAAATGGAAAGAACAGATTAACTCTTCTTTAAGAGTGATAGGAGTCATATGAGTAACTTCAAAACCAGAATAAGAAAAAAATTAGGAGAATTAAGAACTGAGGCTACTTCCTGGGAATGTTCAATGTAAAATACTAAATTGCCACAGACTCTAACGTGTATTAACTAGTTATGATGAGACAGGTGGATAAGGTCTAGACACGTGCTGATGCATGTGTGTGAGAGAGAGAGAGAGAGAGAGAGAGAGAGAGCCAAAAAATGTATACACATTTTAAGAAAGGGAAAAATGAGTATGTGTGTGTGTGTGTGTGTGTGTGTGTGTGTGTGTAAAATTACATTTTAGTTGAAGTCTGTTTTTATAAATGAAATATAACTGACACAATATTATACTATTATCAGGTATACAATATAATGATTTTATATTTGTGTGTATTGTAAAATATATTTCCTTGAGGATTAGTAATGTTGACCAGTTTTTCATGTGCCTCTTGGCCTGTATGTCTTCTTTGAGAAAATGTCTATTCAGATCCTCTGCCCAAATTTTAAATGGATTTGTTTTATGGTTGTTATTGCTCTTGTGTTGTATGATTTCTTTATATATTTCTAATATTAGCCTCTTATCTGATATATAATTTACAAAAATTTTCTCCTGTTTAGTAGATTGCCTTTTTTTTTTTTTTCCCTTTGGTTCCTCTCCTTTTCAGAAGCTTTTTTAATTTGATGTAGTCCTACTTGGTTAGTTTTACTTTTTTGTCTTGCTTTTGGTTTCAGATGGAAAAAGAATCATTGCCAAGACTTATGTCAAGGAATTTACTACATTTGTTTTCTTCTAGGAGTTTTATGGTTTCAGATATTTTATTCAAGTCTTAATCCGTTTTGTAAAGTAGGGGTCCAGTTTCATTCTTTTTCACTTTCAGGTCCAGTTTTTCCCAAAGCCATTTATTGTATTATTTTTTCCAATTACAGTTGACAATACATATTATTTTATATTAGTTTCAGGTAATCAACATAGTGGTTAGACATTTCTGTAATTTACGAAGTGATCCCCCTAGAAGTCACAGGGATGTAAAGTATAGCCTACAAGTTTTACAGTAATACTGTAATTACTATGCATGGTGCCAGGTGAGTACTAGATTTGTTGGGGGGAATCCCAGTACCATTTATTGAAGAGACTATTTATCTTCACACTCATTAGGACTATTTCAGCTCTTTCTGACCATACATGTGGGATTTTATCTGGGCTCTCTATTCTGTTCCATTGTTCTGTGTGTCTGTTTTTATACCAGTACCAAGCTATTTTGATTACAGTAGTTTTGTAATATAACCTGAAATCAGAAAGTGTGATGCTTCCAGGTTTGTTTTTCATCTCAAGTTTGCTTTGGTATTTTGGAGTCTTTTGTAGATCCATACAAATGTTAGTGTTGTTTGTTCTATTTATGTGAAAATGCCATTTGGAATTTTGATAGGAATTGCTTTGAATCTGTAGGTTGCAGTAGGTAGTATGGACATTTTAACAATTGATTTTTCTAATCTATAGCTGGAAATATCTTTCCACTAATTTGTATCTTTAATTTATTTTATCAATGTCTTAGAATTTTCAGTGTCTAGATCTCACCTCCTTGGTCAAATTTATTTCTAGGTATTTTATTATTTTTCATTAAATTTTAAATGGGATTTTCTTAATTTTTTTCTAATAGTTTTATATTAATGTAAAGAAATGCAACAGATTTTTGTGCATTGATATTATAGCCTGAAACTTAATTTCTAACAGTTCTCTCTTTTATTTTTTGCAAGAGTTTTAGAAGGATCAGTATAATTCTTCTTTGAATGTTTGCTAGAATTCACCAGTAAAGCCTTCTTATCCTAGACTTTTGTTTGTTGGGATGTTTTTGCTTATTGTGTCAATCTCCTTACCAGTAATCAGTCTGTTTGGAATTTTTATTTCTTAATGATTGTCTTGGTAGGTTTTATGTTTCTAGAAAATTTTCCCTTTCTTCTAGGTTATCCAATTTGTTGTCATGTAATTACTTGGAGTAGTTTCTTGTGATCCTTTGTATTTCTGTGGTATCAGTTGCAATGTCTCCTTTTTTCTTTTTTTGATTTTATTTATTTGATCCTTTCTCTTTTTGTCCTGCTGAGTCTAGTAAAGTTTTGTCAATTCAAAGAACCATCTCTTAAGTTCATTGATTGTTTTCTGTTGACATTTTAGTCTCTATTTTATTTATTTCTGCTCTGATCTTTGTTATTTCCCATATTTTACTAACTTTGGGCTTCATTTATTATTTTTCTCTATCTCCTTGAGGTGTAAATTTAGGTTGTTTATTTGAGATTTTTCTTATGTATTGATGTAGACATATATCGCTATAAAATGCCCTTAGACCTGCTTTGGCTTCATCCATAAATATTGATATGTTATATTTTTACTTGGCTCAAAGTATTTTTGATTTCTTTTTTGATATTTTCTTTGACCCAGTGACTGTTCAGTACCCTGTTGTTTAATCACCACATATTGTGAATTTTCCAATTTTTCTTCTTATAAATAATATCTTGTTTTATATCATTGTGGTCAGTAAAGATGTTTGATATGATTTCAGTTAAGTTTATTAACACTGTTTTATGGCCTAGCATATGATATATCCTGGACAGTCTTTCATGTGTACTTGAGAAATATGTGCATTCTGTTGCTTTTGAATGAAATGTTCTGAATATATCTAAGTTCATCTGGTCTGATGTGTCCTTTAAGGTTGATGTTTCCTTATCAGTTTTGTGTCTGGATAATCTATCCATTGAAGAATGTGGGGTATCATTATATTGCTGTCTTTTTTCTCCATTTATGTCTGTTAATATTTGCTGTATATGTGCATATGCTCCTATGTTGGATGCTTATAAACTTACAAATGTTATATCCTCTTTGGATTGCCCCTGTTATCATTATGTAATCACCTTCTTTGATTCTTATTACAATTTTGTCTTAAAATCTATCTTGTTGGATATAACTATAGCTACTCCAGCTAACTTTCGGCTTTCCATTTGCATGGGATATCTTTTTCCATCCCTTCACATAGGTCTGCGTATCCTTACATCTGAAATGAGTCTCTTGTAGGCAGTGTATAGATGATTCTTACTTTTTAATCCATTCAGCCACTCTATGTCTTTTGATTAGATAATTTAATCGATTCACATATAGAGTAATTATTTATAGATATGTACATATTGCCATTTTATTAATTTTTTCCTGACTGTTCTACAGTTCCTCTCTTCCTCTGTTCTTCTTTCTTTGTTCTCTTTTGTTTTTTGTGATTTGTTGATTTTCCTCAGTGGTATGCTTAGATTTGTTTCTCTTTATCTTTTGTTATCTAGTATAGGTTTTTGCTTTGTGGTTACCATGAGGCTTACATGTAATAGGTTAAATTTATAACAGTCTATTAAGTTGATAACTTCAGTTTGAATGCATTCTAAAAGTCTATGTTTTTATTCTCTCCCCAAGTTTTATGTTTTCAATGTCATGTTTTTCATTATTTATTTTGTGTATCCTTTAATTTTACTTAATTAAAATTTAGTTTAATTATAGTTAATTTCACTAGTTGTTAATCTTCATAATTACTTTATATGTGATTAATCCACCAACTTTACAACATTAGATTATTCTAAATTTTACTATATATTTACCTTTATCAGTAATATTCCTACTTTCATAAGTTTTCCTGTTACTAGTTATTACACTTTCTTTTTGTCTTTAGAAGTTCCTTTAGTATTTCCTGTAAGGCTGATTTAGTGGTGATAAATTCCTTTAGCTTTTGTTTGTCTGGGAAACTCTCTCTTCTTCATTTCTGAGTGAAAACTTTGCCAGGTAGAGTATTTTGGGCTATCTTTTTCCCTTTCTTTCATCACTTTGAATATAACATTCCAATTCCTCTGCTCACCAAAGCACCTGCTGAACAATCTGCTGATATTCTTGTGGGATTTCTCTTGTACATAACAAGTGGTTTTTCTCTTTCTGCTTTTAAGATTCTCCTTGTCTTTAACTTTTGACATTTTAATTATAATGTGTTGGAGATTGGATCCTTTGGATTCATCTTATTTAGAACTCTATGGAGGTCCTAGGTCTTAAGGTCT
Organism: Rhinolophus ferrumequinum; assembly: GCF_004115265.2. NCBI lineage: Eukaryota > Metazoa > Chordata > Mammalia > Chiroptera > Rhinolophidae > Rhinolophus > Rhinolophus ferrumequinum. The sequence goes on along the minus strand of NC_046288.1, from coordinate 25,307,321 downwards.
ATTCCCATCCTCAAGCTAGAGAGGTTTGCAGCCATTATTTCTTACTTTTTTGTCCATTCAGCCACTCTATGTCTTTTGATTAGATCCACTCACGTGTAAAGTAATAAATTTTTTGCCTTTTTCTCTTCCTCTTATCCTTCTGAGACTTCTATAGTGTAAATTTTGGTCTGCTTGGTGTTGTCCCATAAGTCACTCATGCTATCTTGTTTTCTTTTGTTTTCATTATTTTTCTTTATGCTGCTCTGTTTGAGTGAGTTTCAATTCCCTGCCTTTAGTTCACTGATCCTTTCTTCTGCTTTATTTAGTCTGTTGTTGAATCCTTCTAATGTATTTTTCAGTGCAGTTGATATATTCTTTACTCTGTGACTTCTAGTTGGCACTTTCTTATAATTCCTATCTCTTTGTTCAACTTATAACTGTTTTTATCCATTATTTTCCTGAGTTCAATGAGTACCTTATGATCATTATTTTGAAATCATTTTTATCTATTTCATTAAGAACATTTTCTGAGATTTTATCTTGTTTTGTTTGGAACATATTCCTTTGTTTCTTCCTTTCTTTTGATTCTCTGTGTTGGTTTCTATGCATTAGATACAACAGTCACTTCTCCTAATCTTGATGGAGTGGACTCGTGTATGATGCATTTTATAGTTCCACTTTCCTAGTTTTTGGTTGTCTCTCAAACATTTGTGATTGTCCAAGTAGACTATTTTATTTTCAGTCGCTCCCAGTACTTAGGGTATGCTAAAACTTGTCAGTGTCTCAAAGAGAATCTCAGTCAGCATCTAGATCAGGGTGATTAGAAGCCAGAACTTCAGGTAGAAGTTTTTAAACTATGCAAATATTTACCATCCTATGGGACCACAACTATAAGAGCCAAACATTGTAGAGGTGCCTTCTTGTGGCAGTTGAAAAACCAGGGCCAGACGAATGCACTAGCTCCTTTCTGGGATATGGAGAAAGACAAAGACATAGCTCAGAAATGACATCCACCAGCCTCTGTCCCTGCATACACCTCAGTAAGCCTCTAGATGTACACTAATCTGAAAACCTGCCCCTCAGGCAAAAGGTACAGCAGAAGAAAATAAAGGTCTTTCATGAAAAGCCTGGAGGTGTGTTTTAGTCTGCAAGGTGCCAGGGGTATATTAGCCAGACAAGAACTGCCACTCCATCTGTTACCATCCCATATGACCCAGGAATGCAAACCTTGCTGGCCACCAAACTAGGCGATCAAGCAGTGTCACCTGAGTAACAGCTTCAAAAACTAGGGTATTAGAAATGTATAAAAGTTACCCTCTGGAAGATACTTGCACTCTAGAGTGCAGCAGAGAGAGAGCTTAATGACAGTACCACCCCTCTGAGGTTTATGGAGAGTATTATAGTTGGCCCTTAGATGTATGTTTAATTAGAAGCTTGCCCCTCAGATTGCAGCTATGAATATAAACTATAAGCCTCTTTCACAGAAAGAATGGACTCCTGGGTATGTTGCCTCTTGCTATGTCCTGAGGGTGATAGCTTTTTAAGAACTCTTTTTTCATTGGGTACAGTCCTGTAGGATTCCCACGCTTAAACCCTGCTGGTCACCAGAGCCAGGTAATCTAATGGTGTACACTGGGCAGCAACTGCAAAAATCAAGGTGCCTTGTGAGGGTATAAGCTCCTTTTCCAGGAGATACCAACAAGCTGTAGTGCAGCAGAGTAGGAGTGCAAACACGGTACCTGTCACCCTCCATCCCCGAACAGTTGCCCAGTGGGCCTCGAAATGTGTGTTATATTAGAAACCTGCCCTTCAGGCAGATGCTCTAAGATAAGCAAATAAAACTCAAGTCTGGATGTTTTGTGAATTCATCTCTCCGGTGCAGTCTTAAAAGTTCAGTTGCTCCATGTGGGGTTCAAACACTTAACTCTTCAAGGAGAAGCTCCGAGTTTGAATTCCCTCCTGATTGTAACTCACCATGCCAGGGTTAGGACTTATGGTGATATTGTGTCTCTCTTACCGGCTTTGCTGTATTTTTGTTTTGTTTTGTTTTAAGTTTGCTCAATGTGTAGGAGTCCAGCTTGCTTTCAGTTTTTTTTTCAGAGAAATTTGTTCCATATGTAGCTGTAGATTTTTTAGTGTGCCCATGGGAGGAAGTGAGTTCAGGTTCTTTCTACATTGCCATCGTAAACCATAATCTCTTTTCATTATTTTTATAATGAAGAACTTCCAATTGTATTATAATGAATTCTGAAAAAAAAAGAAGTGAGTTATCAGGTTTGATTTTTTTGTTTGTTTGTTTTTTGCTTTTATATTCAGTCCTAATAACTACAGTTATAGAGGGTATGATTTGGTTTTGTTGAGCATTATACAGACACATTCAATACAGTATAATTAGAAATTTAATCAGGTTAGTGGAGTGTAAGCCATTTACAGGCAATATAGTTCCTGAGGCAATAGAATATTATGTAGAAATGTATACTTATTACCTTACTGAGAGTATTCATGTTTGCAGTTTACCAAAGTGTAAATAGCCAATGGCTTTTATAAGTTGTGTATAACTTGATTAGCCAATAATCCAATACTAAAGTACATAATAATCCATTTACCACATACAGTTGCCCATTCAAGCCTGCCATCCACTGAGCTGTGTATCAAAAGATGTTTTCAGGATAGTGTATCCACTCCTTTATTGCAATTTTTCTTAATATCAGTACACAAAATGTATCAGTGCACAAAATTTAGTAATTAGTGATGAGTTTCAGTTCATTTAATGTGAATAAGCAAGATCTCAACTGTACTACATTTTATTAGGGTGTAATAGCTCTGTTGACCTCCACCTAGGAACAGGATATTTCATCCACCACCAAGGAAAAATGAAAATGGAGGTGGCTTCCTTTCTCTTTATGGAAATGCAAAGTATCTTTTATATAAATTTCTATTAATGAATGAAGAAAATGTGAGATTATTTTTATTTATCAGACCCAAACTGTAGTAATCATTGCATGAGTATGCATTTTTGATAGTTTGTGCCACAAATTGAAGTCAACAATAACATTTTTGCCTTTTCTTTATAGATAGAAACTTCAGACGTAAAATAACATTTTAAATTGCTTTTTCTCTCAACATGCAGGAGGAGAAACAATTTTATGAAGTTAATAACATTTCTGCAAAGACTGTGGGGAAATCATGCAAAGCTAAACTGTGTAGCATGGAAGCCTGTTAAACAAAAAACTTTTCAGAACTTCTATTACATATTTTTCTTTATTGTTCTATGAAATTTAACCATTCTTTTAGAACCTGGATGTCTTGTACATCTTGGAAAAGGAAACATTTAAGCCATCATTCAGTTTTATGTCAATGGCATTTATGAAAGTTATGAGTTTCTCAGGTATGTTTTCTTTGACTATTCTAGAGATATATAAAAGTTCTTTTATTGTTAGCACATGTCTTAATAAATGAGAAAGATGTGATTTTCATAGTCTACAATGTTTTAAGACATTATTTTTCCTAGTTATGAACTTGATATGACTGATTTTACATAATAGAATAGATATTATTTTTTTCATATTTGATGCTCTTTTAACAAGGAAAGAACTCCTTGAAAAATATGAAGTGGAATTTTAATGTATTATAAACAGAATCATGTATCCAAATTGTCTTGCTCTCTACTCTCACTCTAGCTAGAAATCACATGGTAGCTGACAGCCACCTTGCTAATTCTAGCACCTTTTATTAGTAGAACTAAACATACAAACTCTAGTTATGGCCTTATTGGCTTAAGAAAGATATCAGCAAATTTTTATTATAGGACCAGAGAGTAAATACTTTAGGCTTTGTAGACCATATATTCTCTGTAGCAACTACTCAAGTTCACTCTTACAGTATAAAAACAGCCATAGATGAGGCATAAATAAATGATCATGGCTTTTTCCCAATATTATTTATGGACACTGAAATTTGAATCTTGTATAATAATTTTCACATGTTATGAAGTATTCTTATTTTTGCAACTATTTAAAAAGGTCAAAATTGTTCTAACTTGTAGGTCATTCAGAGACAAGCAGTGGGTCCAGTTTTGGCTTGTAGGTCATACTTTGCTGATCCTTGGCCTAAGATACACCTCTTGTTGTGCTGGCGAAAATACTTGGTGGCATTTCTGAACCCATGTTGTCCAATCTTCCCACTTTAATTTTTGATCAAGGCTTCCAATCTCAGACATTTGACGTATTGACACATAGTCCTTGCTAGATCCTTTAAGCTTTCCTAACCATCCAATCTCCTTATTTACTTCTCCATTGTACTGTTAACTTTCATAAATGAAAAATTACAATGCTAACATAATTTTATAGGCTCATGCAAAGATAAGGTCATTTCCCCAGCCTGGTTTTTTTGTTTTTGTTTTTGTTTTTGTTTTGTTTTTAATTCTACCTAATTGATTTTGTTTTCCAAGGCCCAACTTATTGTGGATACAATGATGGAAACAACAGAGGAAACAACAATGAATAAATCATTAAGGACTTTGCTCTCATAGAGCATAAGTGAAAAAAACAGTCATGCATCAAAAATAAGTGGTTGAATATTCCTCACTTAAAGTATTAGGCCTCTGGTTGGTCCCAGTGTCAACACACATGGACTGATGTTAGGGTTTCCATTTATTATATCACATATATAACAGAAATTCTTAATATATTCTACATAATCGACATACTCTGTTTGCTATATTTAGACTGAATGTTTGACTATGCTTCATCTTTCTGTGTATGCATCATTTCAATTTTTTCCACCTGAACTAACTCTAAGCAACATTACGACAGAGTTAATATATCATTTCTATTATATTTATATGCTAAAAATTAAAGACAATTTGCTAGGTTTGAGTTTTCCAGTTAATTTTTATTTTGAACTCAGGTTTCTTTGGAATTTGATGGAAAGTTACAATAGATTGTTTAAAAAGTTTTCAGTGCATACACACACACACACACACACACACAAGCACACAAGAAATGTCAAAGACCAACTTTCAGGGAAAAGTATTTACCAGAGGCCCATGGAAATATCAGTTTCTGCGTTTTGTCCCTAGAAAATTACAGCAAATAAATATTTTTGTCATAAAATTCAGACTTTCATAATGATGTAGATTTGTCTATTGCTAAAGTATATCTTCTAAAGCATTTCATCCAAATTCATATTAACATTTTTTTTTGGCAGTACTTACACATCCAGTTTTCTTATCCATTGTGTGTCAGATACAATCAAATTGTTAAATTAAATTTTATGTTATAAAATAACATAAATAGGTGCTGAGGAAAATATATTAAACATGGCTGATAATATATGAAAGTCTAGTTAGGTCATAAATATAATTGAAAAGCTGAGAACTGTTATTTAAAATTATAATTTCTTTTAGAAGTTTAGTAGTACAATGTGTCTTAGAAAGCAAGGATAAGTGTTCTTTTAATGTTCAACTCTGCCGAGTATTATATCTATAATTTTTGAAAGGATGCATAAAACGGTTGTATGTCAAGTGAATAGAGGTGTTCTCTTAAAGAAGTGTAAAGAAATTGTTTAAAAAGAGTATATAAATGTTGCTCAGAAAGTTTACTTTTCAAAAAATAAAAAGAGAATGATAGCAAGAGAAGTCTGAACCAAAAATACGAAGAAAATTTAATTCTGGAAAAACTTCTGATTAAAAAAAAAATGGGTTAGACTCTATTACAATCGGTGTACTTAAAATTAGATAATTTTGCAAATCTTTTCAGTGCTGTTATTTTAAGAACTAACAGAATCTCACAATGGCTGTAAGTCTCCAAGAAGTCAAATGAACTGTAGACAATTACATAATGCCTATTATAGTGTACTAATAGTGTACCAGACAGTATTCTTAGAATTTTATACATATAATAATTTAATTTTCACAAGAATCTACAAGTGAGGACCTATTATTATCCTTGTTTTTCCTAAAAGAAATGTAGCAAACTAAGTAACTTGTCCAATGACAATTACCCAGCTAGAAATTGACAAAATAAAGATTTATACCAAGATGAACTAGTACCAGAATCTGTCCTTTATCCACGTTTGTAACCTCTTGATGTTGAGACTGGATTAGTAAGCAGAATCAGAAAATTTTTGCTTTCTCTGTTTCTAATAAATTTCAAAAACTGTTTTATACATTTTATGTCTTAGAAAATAAGTTATTTTATATGCTTTAAAATTTTATATTTATGTCTATGCTTTTTATTACTATGTGTTCTCATGTTATGGTCATTGCAATAAAGGCTACAAATAACATTCATCATTTTTTTAAAACGGGGAAAATCTTCAGAGCTCTTATTGCATTTTTTTATTGCATTTATTTAGTAAATATTTACTCTAGTAGGGGCTTACCTTTTATAATTGAGGGTGTTGTGTTTTTTTTTTTTTTTTTCAATTTATAACATAAAAAAAATCCCCAAAGATATTTCTATCTTATACTTTTTACTTATTTACTCTCTTATTTATACATTTATTTACTTTTAAGAATTAAACAATTCATTTACAATTGATATACAATATTTTTACAGGTGTAGAACATAGTTATTAGACAGTTGTATAACTTATGAAGTGATCACCCTGGTAAATCTAGGATCCACCTGACAACAGACATAGTTATTATAATATTATTGACTATATTCCCTATGCTCTGCCTTTTGACTATTTTGTAACTACCAATTTGTACTTCTTAATCCCTTCAACTTTTTCACCCCGCCCCACCAACCCCCGTCCACCTTGGCAACCATCAGTTTGTTCCTTGTATCTATGAGATCATTTTTGTTTTGTTTACTTCTTTTTTATTAATTAAAGTTTATTGGGGTGACAATTGTAAGTCAAGTTACATAGATTTCAGGTGTACAATTCTGTAATACATTGTCTATATCTCAAATTGTGTGTTCACCACCCAGAGTCAGTTCTCTTTCCATCACCATATATTAGACCCCGTTTACTGTCTTCTAAACACCCCCCCCTTACCTTCTGGTAACCCCTGAACTATTGTCTATGTCTATGAGTTTTTGTTCTTTCATGTGTGTTTATTTCTTTATTTTGTTTTCTAGATTCCACGTATAAGTGAAATTATATGGTATTTGTCTTATTTGTTTGACTTATTTCACTTAACATAATTCCTTCTAGGTCCATCCATGTTGTCGCAAATAGAAAGATTTCATTTTTTATGGCTAAGTAACATTTCAATGTGTGTGTGTGTGTGTGTGTGTGTGTGTGTGTGTGTGTGTATCACATCTTTATCCATTTGTCTATTGATGGACATTTAGGTTGCTTGCATATCTGGGCAATTGTAAATAATGCTACAATGAACATAGGGGTACATATATCTTTTCAAATCAGTGTTTTGGATTTCTTTGTATAAATACCCTGAAGTGGAACTGCTGGGTCTATTTTTAAGTTTTTGAAGAAACTCCATATTGTTGTCCATAGTGTCTGCCCCAATTTCCAAGCCCACTAACAGTGCACAAGGGTTCCCTTCTTCACATTCTGGTCAACACTTATTTGTTGATTTATTGATGATAGCCATTCTAATAGGTATGAGGAACTAATTTTATTGTGGTTTTAATTTGCATTTCTATGATGATTAGTGATGTTAAACATCTTTTCTTACGTGTGTTGGCCCTGTGTATGTCCTCTTTGGAGAAATGTCTATTGAGGTCTTATGCCCACTTTTTAATTAGATTGTGGTATTTTTGGTGTTAATTGGTATGAGTTCCTTATATATTTTGGATATTAACACTTATTGAATACTTATTGGATGTATCATTGATGAATATCTTCTCCCATTTTGTAGGTTATCCTTTCATTTTTTTGATGGTTTCCTACACTGTGCAAAAATCTTTTAGTTTGATGTAGTCTCAATTGTTTATTTTTTTCTTTTCTTTCCTTTGGCAGAAGACATATAAAAAATATATTACTAAGAGTGATGTCAGAGAGATTACTGCCTATATTTTCTTCTAGGAGTTTTATGGTTTGGGATCTTACATTTAGATCTTTAACCCTTTTTGAATTTATTCTTGTATTTGGTGTAAGAAAGTAGTCATTTCATTTTTTTCCCCCTGTATCTATCTAGTTTCCCAATACCACTTATGGCAGAGACTGTCTCTATCCTTTTGTATATTCTTTCCTCCTTTGTCACAGATTAATTGACTATATAGGTGTGGGTTTATTTCTGAGCTCTCTATTCTGTTCCATTGATGTGTGTGTTTGTTTATGCCAGTACCATGCTGTTTTAATTACTATAGCTTTATAGTATTTATTCATATCAGGTAGTGTGATACCTTCAAATTTTTTCTTCTTTATCAAGATTGCTTTGGCTATTTAGGGATTTTTCTCTTTCCGTATACATTTTAGGATCCTTTGTTCTAGTACTGTGGCTAATGCTATTGGTATTTTGATAGAGATTGCGTTGAGTCTATAGATTGCTTTTGGTGGTATGGACATTTTAAATACGTTAATTCTTCCTATCCATGAGCACATATATCCTTCCATTTATTTGTATCTTCTTAAATTTATTTGTTCAATGTGTTGTAGTTTAACGAGCATAGGTTTTTTGCCTCCTTGGTTAAACTTATCTCTAGGTATTTTATTCTTTTTGATGCATGTAAATGGAATTTTTTTTTAACTTCTCTTTCTGACAGTTCATTATTGGTGTAGGAAAATGTAACCAATCTCTGAACATTAATTTTGTACCCTACGACTTTACTGAATTGTTTATGTGTTCTAATAGTTTTTGGGTGAAATCTTTAGGTTTCTCTCTGTTTAATATTATGTAATCTCCAAATAATGATTTTTACTCCTTCATTTACAATTGGAATGTCATTTGTTTGTTTGTTTGTTTATTATTGTCTTATTCCTGTGGCTATGACTTCCAGTATTATGTTGAATAAAAGTGGTGGAAGTGGACATCCTTGTCTTGTTCCTTATCTAAAAGAAAAAAAAAAAAAAGCTTTCAGCTTTTCACCAATGAGTATGACATTAATAATGCATTTGTCATATATGGCCTTGATTATGTTGAGGTATGTCCCCTCTATTCCCACTTTGCTAATAGTTTTTATCATAAATAGATGTTGTCAATTGCTTTTTCTTCATCTTTGATATAATCATATGAGTTTTATTTTTCATTTCGTTTGCATGGTGTATCATGTTGATTTGCAGATATTGAACCAGCCTTGCATCCCAGAAATAAATTTGATTTGATCATGGTATAGGCTCTGTTTAACTTATTGCTGAATTCTGTTTGCTAATATTTTATTGAAGATTTTTGCATGTATGTTCATTAGGGTTATTAAATTTAATTTCTCTTTTTTCGTTTTTTAGTGTCTTTCCATAGTATTGGTATAGGGTAAAACTAATCACATGAAATGAGCTTGGGAACCTTTCCTCTGTTTTTGGAAGAGTTCAAGAGAGACAGTTATTAATCTTCTTTGAATGTTTGGTAATATTCACCTTGGAAACCATCTGGTCCAGGACTTAAGTTGGTTGGGGAGTTTTTTGGGTACTGATTTGATTTCATTAGTAATAATCGCTCTGTTCAGATTTCATCTTTCTTCCTAATTCACTTTTAGAAGATTTTATGTATCTAGAAATTTATCCATTTTTTTCCAGTTTGTCCAATTTGTAGACATGTACTTGTTCATAGTCTTTTCCTTTTTTTTCTTTTCTTTTTTAGTAGTGTACAACTCTATAATACATCATCTATATACCACATTGTGTGCTCACCACCAAGTGTCAGTTCTGCTTTCATCACCATATATTTGACCCCATTTACCCTATTCTACTCTCCCCCTTACCCCCTTTACCCTCTGGTCTATGAATTTTCGTTTCTTTATTTGTTTCTCTTGTTCTTTTGTTGCTTTCAGTTTTATATCCACATATGCGTGAACTCATATGGTCCTCGACTTTTTCTGTCTGACATATTTTGCTTAACATAATAATCTCAAGATCCATCCATGTTGTTGCAAATGACACTATTTCATCTTTTCTTATAGCAGAGTAGTAATCCATTGTGTATATATACCACATTTTCTTTATCCAATCATCTATGGAAAGACAATTTGGTTGTTTCCATGTCTTGGCCACTGTAAATAAAGTTGCAATGAACATCAGAGCACATATATCTTTATGGATAAATGTTTCCAGATTTCTGGAGTAGATACCCAGGGGAGGGGTTGCTGGGTCATATGGTAATTCTATTTTTAATTTTTTGAGGAGCCTCCACACTGCCTTCCATAGTGGCTGCACCACCAACAGTGTACTAGGGTACAATGCATTCCCACCAACAGTGTATGAGGGTTCCTTTTTTTCCACAGCCTCTCCAACACTTGTTATTATTAGTCTTGTTGATGACAGCCATTCTAACAGGTGTGAGGTGATATCTCATTGTGGTTTTGATTTGCATTTCCCTAATAGCTAGTGAAGTTGATAATTTTTTTCATATATCTGTTGGACATTTGTATATCTTCTTAGGAGAAGTTTCTGTTCATTTCTTCCACCCATTTTTTGATTGAATTTTTTAGCTTTTTGTTGTTGAGTTGTACAATTCCTTATATATTTTGGGTATTACCCCTTATTGGAGGTGTTGTTTGCAAATACCTTCATCCATACATTTGATTGTCTCTTTGTTTTGTCAATGGCTTCTTTTGATGTGCAGAAGCATTTTAGTTTGATATAGTTCCATTCATTTATTTCAGTGTTTTCTTCTTTTGCCTTTGAGGTCATATTCATAAAATCTGCTCTAAACCCAAGGTCCATACATTTAGTGCCTATGCTTTCTTCTATACAGTTTACTGTTTCAGGTCTTATGTTTAGGTCTTTAATCCATTCTGCTTTAATTTTCGTATGTGGTGATATATAGCAGTCCAGTTTCATTCTTTTGCACGTGGCTTTCCAATTTCCCAGCACCACTTATTGAAGAGGGTTTCTTTTCTCCATTGTACACTTTCGGTTCCTTTGTCAAAAATTTTCTGTCCATATTTATGTGGGTTTGTTTCTGTATTTTCAGTTCTATTCCATTTAACTGTGTGTCTGTTTTTCTGCAAATATCATGCTGTTTTGATTATTGTTCCTCTGTAGTACAAGCTGAAGTCAGGGAGCATGATACCCCTAGCTTTGTTCTTTTTCCTTAGGATTGCTTGGCTATTTCAGGTCTTTTCAGTTATTCCATACAACTCTGATGTGGGTTTTGTTGTTGTTGTCGTTGTCGTTGTTGTTCTATTTCTTTTAAAATTGCCATTGGGATTTTGATGAGGATTGCATTAAATCTGTATATTGCTTTGGATAATATGGCCATTTTAACTATGTTGATTCTTCCAACCCATGCATGCAGCATGTTTTTCCATTTCTTTGTTCTTCAATTTCTTTTCTTTTTTTTTATTTTAAGATTTTTTAAATTAAAATACAGCTAACATGTAGCATTATATTAGTTTCAGGTGTACATCATAGTTATTCAACAGTATCCACCTAGCACTATACAGTGTTATTACCACATTATTGATTTTATTCCTTATGCTAAAGAAGTGATCACCATGATAAGTGTAGCAACCATTTGACACTATACCATGCTATCACAATAGCATTGATATTCAATATTACTTTGTCTTTGTTTCAAGTGTACAGCATAGTGGTTAGACATTTATATAATTTAGGAAGAGATCCCCCTGACTACTACCAGCTGACACTATACATAGTTATTACCATATTATTGATTATATTCCCTATATTTTACATCCCCATGACTATTTTGTAACTACCAATTTATGTCTCTTAATACCTTTGCCTTTTTCACCCTGCCCTCAGCCCTATTCCCATCTACCACCCTGATAGATCTAGTACCTATCTGGCACCATACATAGTTATTACAATGTTATTGACTATATTCCTTATGCTATACCCTACATTCCCATGACTACTGTGTAGAACCAATTTGTACTTCTTAATCCCTTCCCCTTTTGCCCATCCCTAACCCCTCTCCCATGTTAAGGAAGTCCCTCTAAGATTCCTTGCAGTACTGGTTTGGTGGTGATGAACTCCATTAACTTTTTCTTGTCTGGGAAGCTCTTTATCTGTCCTTCAATTCTAAATGATAGCTGTGCTGGGTAGAGTTATCTTGGTTGTAGGTCCTTGTTTTTCATTACTTTGAATGTCACCTGCCAGTCCCTCTGGCCTGCAAAGTTTCTGTTGAGAAATTAGCTGACAGTCTTATGGATGCTTTCTTGTAGGTAACTAACTGCTTTATTTCTGCTTTTTTTTTTTTTTTTTTTTTTTGCAGCTTTTAAGATGCTCTCTTTGTGTTTAATCTTTGGCATTTTAATTATGTTGTGTCTTGGTGTTGTCCTCTTTGGGTTCATCTTGGTTGGGACTCTGCACTTTCTGGGCTTGTATATCTATTTCCTTCACCAGCCTACGGAAGTTTTCTGTCATTATTTCTTCAAATAGGTTTCAATTCCTTGCTCTCTCTCTTTTCCTTCCGGTACCTATATGACGTAAGTGACGGTATGTTTGATGTTGTCCCAGAAGTCACTTAAACTATCTTCACTTTTATGGATTCTTTTTTTTTTCTGTTTGTTGTTCTGATTGGGCATTTTCTGCTACACTATTTTCTGAATTGCTGGTTCGATTCTCTGCATCATCCAATCTACTATCAATTCCCTGTAATGTATTTTTCCTTTCTGTAATTGTATTCTTTATTTCTGATTGGTACTTTTTAATGTTTTCTATCTCCATGTTTATGTTCTTTGTTAAAGTTATCCCTGAGATCAGTGAGAATCCTTATAACCAGTGTTTGGAACTGGTAGATTGCTTATCTCCATTTTGTTTAATTCTTTTTCTGGAGCTTTGTTCTGTTCTTTTATTTGGGACACGTTCCTTTGTCTCCCCATTTTGGCTGCCTTCCTGTGTTTGTTTCCATGTATTAGGTAGGGTTGCTATGTCTTCTAGTCTTGGTAGAGTGGCCTTATGTAGTAGTTGTGCTGTGGGGCTCAGAGGTGCAGTCTTTTTGATCACTTGAGCCATGCTCTCCAATTGTGTCCATTGTGTGGGTTGTGTGTACCTTCCTCTTGTAGTTGAGCCTTGGATGATAATTGCACATCAGTGGGAGGGACTGACCCTTGGGCTCACTGGTTGTGAGGCCTTACTACAGTGGAAGAATTGTTGAGCAGGGGCAGACACTATAAAGCAGGATCTACTTTACTGGGGCTTTGGCACCTGCCAAATCTGCCCCTTCGGTGTTTCATTCTTGGAGGTGGTTGGGTGATGCTTTAGCCCATTTTGAAGCTGGTCACTGGGGTGCCAGCCCCAGGACCACCTTGGAGGGGATCCACTGTAGGTCAGGGTCAGCTACAGCCTGTGCCCCACCCAGGACCATCCAGCATGTGCCACAAAGCAGTCTGCAGATGGCTGCCACTTGTGTCATGCTTGGAAGAACCTTGAAAGTCCAAGTCATGAACAAAGGCTGGCTGCCTCTAGTGCTGAGCTTAGGGCTGCTCAGCCAGAAGTGCAGGACACTCTCAAGCCAGATGCTGCTTGATTGGGTTCCACAAATCTTTGAGAGACCCTAGAAAAGTCAGCAGCATGAGCTAAGGCAGGCAGTTTGTACAACAAAGCCACTGGGCGTGGCTTGGTTGTGTCTGCAATTTGGGCAGGGTGGGGTCTCAAATTGCCAGGGCGTGGTGAATGAAAGTCAGAGACTCAGATATGGTGGCCACCTGTGTCCACACGTCAAGAATGGGGAGGGCTCAACAAAAAAACAATGTCTTCTGCTAGCTCCTCCTTCCAGGAGAAAGCTGCCTCTCCAGCTCCTGTCCCAAATCAGACAACTCAATTCCCAACCATACATTCCTGCCGCCTCTTCAGCTGCTGTGCCTGCACTGGAGCTCAGAGCTAGTGATTCCGACAGTGGGTAAATCTGCACATGGTCCCTTTAAGAGGAGTGTCTGGGAGTGCAGACACCCTCCATCTTACTCAGTCACAATCTCAACTGGTTTCCACAACCAAAAATATGGTGACTTCTTTCCCCAGCACTGGACCTTGGGCTGCGGTAGGACTGGGACCTCTTGCTCCTCTAGGGGTTTGAGGGGACCTCCACAACAAAAACATCCCTCCCAATATTTAATGGTCATATGTAGGTGTGGGTCCAGATCGTTCCTTGTCTCTGTCCCTCCTACAAGTCTCACGGTGGCTTCTGCATTTCCTTAGTTGTAGGGCTTCAGTTCAGCAAGATTTTAGGTGATTCTCTATGATGGTTGTTTTGTAGTTTAGTTGTAATTTTGATGTGTTCATAAGAGAAGGTAAGCACAGCGTTTACCTACTGTGCCATCTTGGTGGGCACCCCTTCAATTTCTTTTAAAAATGTCTTATAGTTTTCAGTATATAGGTCCTTCACATCCTTTGTTAAGTTTATACCTAGGTATTTTATTCTTTTTGTTGCAATTGCAAAAGGAAATTTTTTTTTTTCTTTCTCTGACACTTCATTGTTAGTGTATCGGAATGCAATGGATTTTTGTACATTTTGTAGCCGGCAACTTTACTGTATTCATTGATTGTTTCTGATAGCTTTTTGGTGGAGTCCTTAGGGTTTTCTATATACAGCATCATGTCGTCTGCTAAAAGTGACAATTTAGCTTCTTCGTTCCCATTTTGGATGCCTTTTATTTCTTTGTCTTGCCTGATTGTTGTGGCGAGGACTTCCAACACTATGTTGAAAAGCAGAGGTGATAGGGGACAGCCCTGTCGTGTTCCTGAACATAGAGCAAAGGGCTTCAGTTTTTCACCATTAATTATGATATTAGCTGAGGGTTTGTCATATATGGCATTTATTATATTAAGGTATTTTCCTTCTTTACACATTTTATTAAGTGGTTTAATCATAAATGGATGTTGTATCTTGTCCAAGGCTTTTTCTACATCTATTGATATAACCATATGATTTTTATAATTTATTTTGTTCATGTGGTGTATCACATTAATCAATTATGTTGAACAAAACTTGTGAACCCCACTTGATCATGATGTATATAATCTTTTTAATGCACTGCCATATTCAATTTGCTAGAATTTTGTTTATGATTTTTGTAACTGTATCAAAGACATTGGTCTGTAATTTTCTTGTGTTACCCTTGCCAGGTTTGGGTATCAGGGTAATGTTAGCCTCATAAAATGAATTAGGAAGTATTGCCTCTTCTTCAATTTTTTGGAAGAGTTTGAGGTGGACAGGTGTTAGATCATCTTTGAATGTTTGGTAGAATTCACTAGTGAAGCCATCTGGTCCTAAACTTTTGCTTTTGGGAAGGTTTTGGATGACTGATTCAATTTCCTTACTGGTGATCGATCTATTTAGATTTTCCAGTTCTTCATGATTCAGTCTAGGAAGACTATATGTTTCTAAGAACTTGTCCATTTAATTTGGTTGCACATAGGTCTTCATAGTATTCTACGTATGATCCTTTGTATTTCTGTGGTACCTGTGGCAACTTCTTTTCTTTCATTTCTGATTTTGTTTATTTGTGTCTTTTCTATTTTTATCTTAGTCTAGCCAAAGAAGATCAATTTTATTAATCTTTTCAAAGAACAAGCTCTTTATTGTATTTTTTTTTCTGTTGTCTTTTTGTTCTTTATTTCATTTAGTTCTGCTCCTCTGATTTTTATTATTTCCTTTCTCCTGCTGACTTTGGGTTTTGTTTATTCTTCTTTTTCTAGTTCTTCAAGGTATAATGTCAGGTTACTTATCTGGGATTTTTCTTCTTTCTTCAGATAGGTCTGTAATGATATACATTTCCCTCATATTACTGCTTCTGCTGCATCTCAATCATTTTGGTAGGATGTATTTTCATTCTCATTTGTTTCGATGTATCTTTTGATCTCACCTCTTATTTCTTCTTTGACCTAGTCGTTCCTTAAAAGCATATTGTTTAATCTCCACATATATTTTTTTTCTGCTTTCTTTTGGCAGTTATATCCAATTTGAATGCCTTCTGATCAGAGAATAGTCTTGGTATGATTTCAATCTTCTTAAGTTTACTGATGCTAGTTTTATGTTCTGTCCTTGAGAATATTCCATGTGCACTAGAAAAGAATATATAGTCTGGTGTTCTAGGATGAAGTGCTCTGTAAATGTCAATTATGTCTATTTTGTCTAATGTGTCATTTAGGGCTGATATTTCCTTACTGATTTTCTGTTTGGTTGATCTATCCATGTCAATGATGTATTTAGGTCCCTTACTATAATTGTGTTTTTGTTAATTTCTCCCTTTTGTTCTGTTAGTAGTTACTTTGTATATTTTGTTGTTCCCTGATTGTTTCAAAGTCTGTTTTGTCTGGTATAAGTATTGCCATTCCTGATTTTTTGTTTGTTTTCACTTGCTTGAAATATCTTTTTGTGTGCCTTTACTTTCAGTCTGTATGTGTGTTTCGATCTGAAGTGAGTCTCTTGTAGGCAGCATATGTATGGGTCTTTTTTTTTTTTTTTTTTTTTTTGTATCATTCAGCCACCCTTTGGCTTTTGATTAGAACACTTGGTCCATTTAAATTTAAAGTAATTATTGATAGGTACTTATATATAGTTGTTGCCATGCTATTCTTTTCTGATTGTTTTTGTAGTTCTCTGTTCCTTTCTTATTCTATTGCTCTCTTGTATGCTGATGACTTTTTATAGTGTTGTGTTTGGACACCTTTCTCTTTATTTGTTGTAGATCTCTTATAGATTTTTAGTTTGTGGTTACTATGTACTTAGTATATACCAAGCTATATGTACAGTAGTCTATTTTCAGTTGAGGATCACTTAAATATGAAGTCCTTCTAATATCACTATGATTTCTATTCACCAAGTCCACCTTTATGTTTTTGTCATTCTTTCTTACTTCTTTTGTGTGCGCCCCTCAATTTACTGTTGAAATTATACACTATCATCCTACTGTTTGTCTTTTAACCTTTGTGCTACCTTTATAGTTGGTCAATTCACTGTTTTTACTTAGTGTTTGCCTTTGTCAGTGAGAATATTTACCTATATATTTTTTTTTATTTATAGTTCTTAATCTTTGTTTTTTTAAAAATTCCTTTTATTGTTTCTTATAAAACTCCTTTAGCTTTTTCTTGTCTGGGAAGCTCTTTATCTCTCCTTTGATTCTTAATGATAGCCTTGTTGGGTAGAATAATCTTGGTTGTAGTGCCCTGACTTTCATCACTTTGAGTATTTCATGCCAGTGCTTTATGAACAGCAAAGCAGTTCATAATAGAACAGATAAGAATAGCAGAACAGCAAAGTTTCAGTTGAGAAATTAGCTGACAGTTTTATGGGAGCTCCTTTGCATGTAACTAACTGTTTTTCTCTTTCTACTTTTAAGATTCTCTCTTTGTCTTTAACCTTTGGTATTTTAATTACGATGTGTCTTGGTGTGAGCCTCTTTGGGTTCATCCTGTTTGGAACTCTGTGCTTCTTATATGTCTATTTCCTTCACTAGGTTTGAGAAGGTTTTAATCATTATTTCTTCAAATAGGGTTTCAATTTCTTTCTCTCTTCTCCTTCTGCATCTATGTAATGTGATTTTGGTGTGCTTGATGTCCCAAGGTCCCTTAAACTATCCTTCTTTTTTAAAATTCTGCTTTATTTTTGCTGTTCTCAATATTCCAAATTGCTGATTTGATCTTGTGCTTCATGTAATCTAATGTTTATTCCCTCTAATATATTCTTCATTTTAGTTATTATATTCTTTATTTCTGACTTTTTAATATGTTTTTAGTTTCTTTGTTGAAAATGTTCCCAGTAAATTCATCTGTTCTTTCCCCAAGTTCATTGAGCATCCTCATAACCAATGTTTTGAACTGTGTATCTGGAATACTGCTTGTCTCTATTTTGTTTGGTTCTTTTTCTGGAGTTTTGTCCTATTCTTTCATTTGGGACATATTTTTATGTTTCCTCATTTTGGCTGACTCCTGTGTTTGTTTCTATTTATTAGGTAGATCTGTTATGTTTCCCAGTCTTTTCAGAGAGGCCTTATGTAGTAAGTGTCCCAAAGGGCTTAGTGGTGCTGTGTCCTGGTCATATGAGTTGGGTGCTACAGGTGGGGTGTCATTTGTTTAAGTTGTATGCACCCTCCGGTTATAGTTAAGCCCTGATTGCTCTTGGCACATTGAATGGAGTGTGTTGCCCTCTGGCTCACCTGTTGTGAGGACTATCAGTGACTACAGTGGAGGAACTGTTGTGTAGGGTCTGACCTTGTGTTGTAGGATTTGCTTTAGTAAGGCTCTGGTGTTAGCTGAGTCTGTACTTTGGAAGTGTTGTTTGTGGAGGTGGTTGAGTTGTGTCAAGCTGGCCACTAGCTGTGTTGTTTCTGGAGCTTTGTGGGAGGGCTCTGGTTCAAACCAAAACCAGCTACTACTTGGGGCCACCTCATAGGAGCTACAACGTGATCTGCATTGGTTGCCACTGCTGCTAAGTCTTGGAGGCACTCGGGAGAAACTATATTGCAAACTGAGTCTGGCTTCCAGTTGTGTTGGGCTGGGGCCATGTGATGGGAGTTACAATGCAAGTTGAAACGGATCGCCACTTATGCCTGGTGTTGAGATGCTTAACAAGGGGTACAGGTCACACCAAGATCAGTCCCTGCTTGATTTGGGTTTGTGAAATTTTGAGAGGTTTTAGGAATATTTACAGTGTGAACTGAGGCAGGACTTGTTGGGAAAGCCACTGGAAGAGGTTTGGAAGTGCAATTTCAGTGGGGTGAGTGGCATTAGCTAGATTAATGGACACTAGAATTTGTTGCCTGTCAGCTATTCTGTCTGTCCCTGGAGAGAGCTGCCCAAACCCCACTCCTCACCCTAAAGCTAGTCAATTTAGTTCCTCCTTTTATGTCCCTAGCACTTTTCAAGCTCCTGCCCTTGTGCTGCCACTAAGATGAGAGAGTTTGTCAGTGAGTAAGTCCATTTGCAGGCCCCTGAAGAGGAGAACCTGGTGTTCCAGCAGTTCACCATCTCACTTGGATGCTATCCCCACTGGTTTTCGCAGCCAGATGTTATGGGGACTCCTCTTCCCACCACTGAAACCCCAGGCTGTGTAGTCCGGTATGGAGCTGGGACCTCTCACACCTCAGGGGGGACCACCACAGTCAAGTATCCCTCCCTGTCCTTATTCACCACACTGTGAGTGTGGAATCTGTCCATTCCAAGTCTCTGCCCCTCCTACCAGTCTCAATGTATCGCCTTTATATCCTTAGCTGTAAGAGTTCTGTTCAGCTAGTATTTAGGTGGTTTTCAGTGATGGTTATTCTATAGTTTGGTTGTAATTTTGATGTGGTTGTGGGAGGAGGAAAACACACTATTTACCAACTCCACCTCTTGACTGGCCTCTTACCCTTTTTATTAATATCTATTATTTTCATTTCTGCTTCAAACAACTTTGATGTTATTTCATTTATTTCGAATTTTGATAGAAGCCCATGAAGCAGTTTGCCCTCAAGTAATGATTAAGAAAACAGTTAAATCAAGTTGTTATTGCAACTTGACCTATCCATCTGATTAAGGGCAAAATTACCCAATACATATAAACAAATAAGAAGCAAAAATAAATCTCATAGAGAAAATAAGTCAACGGTACGGAAATAAGGCATTAAATACAATGAAGTAGTCATACATCAGAAAATTTCATTTCTAACATGGTAAAGGATAATGGTTAAAATTTAACTCACTAGATCAGAATTTAGAATTTAGAATTTAGAATGCTTCAAAGAAACTTTATTTAGAATGTACTGAAACAAAAAACAAATTATTTATAATCTCGTTAATATGTTTCCATATTAATTAATGTGGAGCTTAAACAACATGTGACAGACCAACCAATGAGTGAAAGAAAAAATGACAAAAAAGTAATAAGATACTTTGAGAAAAATGAAAGTGGAAATACAACATACCAAAACTTTTGGGATGCAGAAAAAGCAGTTTTGAAAGGAAACATCATAGTGATAAATGATTATATAGATAAGCAAGAAAATCTCAAATTAAAAACCAAACTTTATACCTCATGTAACTGAAAAACAAGAACAAATGAAGCTCAAAGTTAGTAGAAGGAAAGAAAAATAAATAAATAAAGATCAGAAATAAACAGAATAGACTCTAAAAGGACAACAGAAAATTTTCATTGAAATTGAAAGGTGGTTTTTTGAAAAGATAAACAAAATTGACAAATATTTATCCAGACTTGCGGGTGGAAGAATATAGGATTTGGAGAAATAAAGTCAGAAATTAAAAAAGAGACATTATAGTGGATACCACAGAAACACAAAGAATCGTAAGAGAGTACTATGAACAGTTATATGTTAAAAAAATTAGGCAACCTATCAGAAATAAATACTTCCTTGAAACATATACTCTACTAAGATTGAATCATGAAGAAATCGAAAATCTGAACAGTCTGATTACTATAAGGAGATTGAATTTGAAATAAAAAGAAGTACCACCAAAGAAAATTCCAGGACCAAATGGATTCATTGATGAATTCTACCACACAATCAAGGAAGAATTAATACCATGTTTTCCCCACATTCTTCTTCTAAAAAAAAAAAAAAAAAAAAAAAGCCACTTTTTAGTCAACATAGTATTGAAAGTTCTACCCAAAGCAATTAGACAAGATAAAGGAATAAAAGGCACCTAACTTGGAATAGAAGAAGTTAAACTGTCACTATTTAGTTAAACTGTCTGTTATGTAAATGACATGGCAACATAATAGAAAACCCTAAAGACTCCACCAAAAAACTTTTCAAACTAAACAACAAATTTAGTAAAGTTGCAAGTTACAAAATCAATATACATACGAGTAAATCTGTTGCATTACTATATACTAATAATGAACTATGAGAAAGAGAAATTAAGAAAACAACCCAATTTACAATTACCCCCCCCCAAAAAAAAAAAACACCTAGGAATGAACTTAACCAAGGAAGTAAAACTCCTGAATGCTGAAAACAAAACATAATAAAGGAAATTGAAGAAGACACAAATAAATGGAAAGATATTTTGTATTCATGAAACAATTAATATTGTTAAAATGTCCATATTACCTCAAACAATATGCCACAATTCAGTGCAATCCCTATTAAATTTCCAGTGGCATTTTTCACAGAAATAGAACAAGCAATCCTAAAAACTGTATGGAACCACTAAGGAAGCCAAATTTCTCAAATAGCCAAAGCAATTTTGAGAAAGAAGAACAAAGCTGGAAGCATCACACACCATTATTTAAAACTATATTAGAAAGTTATACAAATCAAAACAGTAGTGAAATAAAAATAGACACTTAGATCAATGGAACAGAATGCAGAGCACATAAATAAA
Source organism: Rhinolophus ferrumequinum (assembly GCF_004115265.2). Classification (NCBI taxonomy): domain Eukaryota; kingdom Metazoa; phylum Chordata; class Mammalia; order Chiroptera; family Rhinolophidae; genus Rhinolophus; species Rhinolophus ferrumequinum. The sequence continues at coordinate 25,285,985 of NC_046288.1, read as the reverse complement.
CCCATACATATATTATCAATTAATTTATGACAAAAGAGCCAAGAATATGCAATGCAAAAAGGACAGTCTCTTCAATAAATTTTGCTGGGAAAACTGGAAAGCTATATTTAAAATAATAAACCTAGACCACTGTCTCACACCATACACAAAAATGAACTAAAAATGTATTAAAGACTTGAATGCAAGAACCAAAACCATAAAACTCTTAGAAGAAAACATAGATGGTAAGCTCTTGACATTAGTTTAGCATTATTTTTGCATTTGACACCAAAAGCAGGCTACAAAAGGAAAATAAACAAGTGGTACTATATGTCAAACTAAAAATCTTCAGCACAGTAAACTAAACCATTAACAAAATTAAAAGGCAACATACTGAATGGGAGAAATTATTTATACATCATATATCAAATAAGGGGTTATTAACCAAAATATATAAACAACATAAGTGCAAAAAAAAAAAAAAAAATCCCAGTTGTAAAATGGGCAGAAGATCTGAATAGACATTTTCCAAGGAAGGAATACAGATGTCCTACGGGTACATGAAAAGATGTTCAACATCATTAATCATGAGTGAAATGCAATGACATATCACCTCACAACTGTTAGAATGATTGTTATCAAACAGACAGTAATAACAAGTGTGATGACAATGTGGAATAGTGAATTTTGTGCACTGATGGTGGGAATGTAAGTTGGTGCAGCCACTATAGGAAACGTCTGGCCTTTCCTCAAAAAGTTAAAAATAAAACTACCATATAATTCACGAATTCCACTACTGGAACTTTATCCAAAGAATATGAAGACACTAACTTGAAAAAGATATACATACCCTCATGTTCATAGCAGCATTATTTACAATAGCCAAGACAGGGAAACAACCTAAATTTCCATCAATGGATGAATGGATAAAAAAAAAATGTGTGTGTGTGTACAGAGGGTGCCAAAAAATGTATACACACTTTTAAGAAAGGAAAAAATTATTAAAATTGTAATAATATATACTGATAACAAAAAATGAATACCTAACAGAAAATAACAATTGTATTGTCCCCTTTCTACTTTTTGTTCTGATAACATGCAATGTAGAAATGAAATTACATTTGTTTTTTTAATGTTTTTGTATTGTTATTAATATCGTGTTGTGTATGGTACATGTCTGTGCATCTATACATAAACTGCAATATGTGTTATATCTCCTCTTTTTCTTATGAACACAAAGAGATACAAAACGTAGAGCGTCTCTTCTGCCTTGAAAGATACTTCATGTAAAAAAAAATGTTTCTCAACTATAGTGTTCTTACATTTGCTAATTCTTTAAATTATTATTTATTAATCTGTGGAGGCTCCTTTTTGCTAGATATATGCCCAAAGAAATTTAAGAAAAGGCAGGTCATTGGAATCATTATGGCTTAATGTTATGAGACTTTTTTTCATGTTATGAAAAGTAAGTAATATATTTTTAAGATGGAGAAGCCAAAAATATTTCAAACACTACAGCTTCTGTTCACTTCTGAAAAGTTATGGTTAAATCAGAAATCTAGTAATGCCATATATTTATTACGAAAGATAAAAATGAACTTTATTTTTTAAGATGTTGCAAGGTATATCAACAAATGACACGTGCTCTTATAATAATATTTCTCTTAGAAATTTGAGACTTCTTCCCAACTTAATCCTATATGATAGCTCATAAGCCATCTTTACGTGGTGCTTTGATAACATTACTCAACTCTTCAGAATTACAGTCCTCAGCATAATTTTTCTTCCCTCTTGAACACCTGTTTTGCTAAATATGCTTGATAATATAAATCTCCCTAAATTACAGGTAGCTTTGCTGCTTCTGCTCTAGTTAAACTATATGAGCTACTATACTTGCCAAATTATTTATTCTAGCTCCTTATATTTGAAAGTAATTTCAATTTAAATGACAAATATATGTAAAGCAACATTGTTGATGTATTTTATTACAATATTTGATTTAATCCTATAATTTATGTATTATAGCTATTTCATAGCAGAAGTAAGTTTCACCTGAAGCTGCACAGCTAGTTGTAGCTCAGACAGACCCAGTTGGACTGTAAATGCAATTTTCTTTTTACCACATTATTATTTTTAAAAAATATTTTAAAATTAAGTTTATTGGAGTAACTTGGTTAATAACATTGTATAAGTTTCAGGTGTACACATTATCTGTATATTCCATTGTGTGCTCGCCATCCAAAGTTTCGTATTCTTCTATCACCATATATTTCACCCCTTTTGTCCTCATTATCCTCCCATCACCCCCCTTCCTATCTGGAAGCCACCATACTGTTGTCTCTGTGAGTTTGTTTTATTTGTTCATTTGTTGCTTTTTTGTTTTATATCCCACATGTGAGTGAAATCATATGGTTCTTGTCCTTTTCCACCTGACTTATTTCACTTGGCATGACACTCTCAAGATCGATCCATCCATGTTGTCACAAAAGGCAATTGTTCATCTTTTCATGGCTGAGTAGTATTCCATGATATTTATATACAAAGGATGTATATATATATATATATATATATATATATATATATATATATTAAGAAAGGAAAACTGTATTATATACTGATAAGAAAAGAGGAATAATACAAGTCACATTTAACTTCTGCAATTACAAGAGGTGCTCAAAGTGGTTACCATCAGCATCCAGACACTTTTTTTTATTAGATTCATTTGTACAAAACAATGTAATAGTAAGACATTTATACCCCTCACAAAGTGATAACACCCGTCCCCCAATCTACTACCCCTCTGACATCACACACAGCCATTACATTTCCACTGTCTCTATTCCTTATGCTGCACTCCACTTCTTGTGAATATATATACATATATATATATATATATATACACACACACACACACATATATATAGTTTATATATTTATATAACTATAAATTATATATAAATTGTAGTTGACATTCATTATTATTCAGCTTCAGCTTCATGTACAGTGCAGTGATCAGGAATCTACAGCATCCCTGAGGTGGTCTCCCTAGTAAGACATGTGTCTATCTGACACCCTACAAAATCTTTACATTATCGATTATATTCCACAAAATGACTCATATCGCTGTGGCAATCTCGTAGTTACCGATTGTGCTTTCTAATCCCCTTACCTTCCCGAGTACCCACCCCTCCCATCTAACAACCCTCAGTTTTTCCTCTATGTCTCTGAGACTGTTTCTGATTAGTTCGTTCTGCAAACTACTGCTTGAGCAATTTTGATTAAAGTGCCCACTTGTATACAGTTTTTTGGCATCCCTGGTGTGTGTGTGTGTGTGTGTGTGTGTGTGTGTGTGTGTGTGTGTATGTGTATCCCATTTTCTTTATACAATCATCAGTTGAAAGACACTTAGGTTGTTCCAAGTATTGGCTATTGTGAATATTGCTGCTGTAAACATGGGGGCACATATATTTATATGAATAACTGTTTTCAAATTTTTGGAGTAGATACTCTAAAGAGGGATTACTAGGTCATATGGTAGCTGTATTCTTAATTTTCTGAGGAAATTCCGTACTGTTTTCCAAAGAGGCTGCACCAATTTACATTCCCACTAGCAGTGTACTATGGTTCCTTTTTCTCCACAGCTCTCCAACATATTATTCTTTTCGGTCCTTGAATTTTATTTTCCAAGACTAGAAAGATGTATGGATTAATTCGAGTAATTTAATGTAAATTCCACTTTCTTGTAGTTTCTTTAAAAAGGCTGGGGATGGTAATGAAGGATGGGCTATGGAATGAGGACAAGCAAATAAAATTTCCTTTAATATGTTTCATGCAATATACCAAATGCTTACAATATGTTAAGGTTGCCAAATTCTCATTGCCACCTTTTGAGTTAGAGATAATTAATCTCATTTTAGAGTTGAATAAACTGAAGCTCAGAAAGGTTAATTGCTTTGCACAAAGTAACAAAGCTAATAAAGAAGAACAAAAATGCAAACCTGAGTTTCTCTAATAAATCTCTCTGCTTTCTTACTCAAACATCAATTGCTCCTCCTCATTAGTGTGTTGTATTAAAGAAGGGTTGATAATTGTGTATCATCTTTTTTCTTAAGATTTCTAGTTAAGATTCTCTATATAGGTCCCAGTCTTTGTCTTGATTTTCTGCAGTAATTATCATTGCGACACACAGCCCCACACAAATACACATTTTCTCCATTGTAGAACTCATATGCTTTAATATTTTAAACATATTAACACAAAGGGAGAATTTCAAATAGAGTATAGTGAATACTCATGTATCTGTCACTGGACTCCAAATAACATCAGTATTTGTGGTCGATATCTATGTTTAATCTGTGTCTCTACCTACTTCTCACACTCTTGAGTTCATTTCTGTGTGTTGTGTGAAATAGGGGTTATAGTTGGCTTTGTTTCCATATGGGTATATACAGCGCAGCCCGCACTGTTTGTTAAAATATCCTATACTAATGTGGGTCTTTGGCTTTCTTCTCTTTGGCTTTTTTACTGTATGAATTTGTATATATTTGTATGTCTCATTCTAGAGAATGTAACATACATCTTTTATATAATGCAATGTACATTCAGAGTTGAAATTATATGACTGTGTGAAATATAGGAAATTTTCAATATTATATGTTTCCTGCACCTTCTATTATGTGACTTATATCATCTATATAATATCTACTTCTGTTGTGAACCCCAATATAGTGTTATTTTTAATTAATAAATTTTTGTTTTAAACAGTCATATGCTTTTAAAGAAATTAAAATATATATATATTGTTGATATTTTTTACCACCTTTATTGGAGGATAGTTAATAATCAATGAACTGAATATATTTAAAGTGTTCAATTTTATAGATTTTGATAAATGTATATATAGTCATTAAACTATTAAGACAATCAAGATAATAAACATATCCAACACTTCTGTAAGTTTCTTTTTGCCCCATAATACTTCTGCCCTCACTTTTGCTGCCAAAACAGGCAATTATTGATCTGTTTTCTGACACTGTTGATAGTGTGCCTTATTAAATTTTTGTATAAATGAATTCATACAGAATTTACTAATTTGTCTAGCTTCTTACTGACCATAATTATTTTAATATTTATTCATGTTGTTCTATATATCAGTAACTCATTACTGAGTAGTATTCTGCCATATGGATATCTCACAAATTGTTTAACCATCCAGTTTTTGATGGTCATTTGTGTTGTTTCAAATTTTTGGCTATTACAAATAATGATGCTGTAAACTTTTTTGTAGAATTCTTTTTATGGACATGTATTTTTCTCTTGGATACATAGGAGTGAAATGACTGAGTCATACCATAGCTGTATATTTAACAGGTTAAGAAACTACTAAACTATTTTCTAAGTGGTTGTACCATTTTATACTCCTTTTAGCAGTATACCCTTTTTAGTATGAGAGATCCAGTTGCTCAAAATCTTCACTAAACATAATTTTGTTTAATCTTTTTCCCCCCTCAATTTTAGACATCCTGATAGTTTGGTGGTAGAATATTATTATGGTTTTAATTTGTGTTTCCTTAATGAGAAATGATGTTGTAAATCTTTTCATTCTTTTATTATTTGCTATCAGCTAAACTTCACTGGTGAAGTGTCTGTTGAAATATTTTGCCCACTTTTTAATTCATTTTTTGGTTTTATTTATTGAATTCTATTTATTTAATTTAAGTCTTATCAGATATGTGATTTGAATACATTTTCTCACAATCTGTGTTTTATTGCTTCATTCTCTTAATGCATTTCTAAGAGCAAAATTTCTTAATTTGGATGAAGTACAATTTATTATTTTATGTTGTTATTTTATAAATGTACTCTTGGTGCAGTTTCCTAAAAGTATTTGACAAACCCATGATCACATAAATTGTCCCATTTTCTTCTAGAATATAAATAGTTTTAGATTTTACATTTAGGTCTATGTTTTATTATGAGTTAATTTTTATGTGTGGCTTATAAAAATCAAAATTAGGTTGTTTGCGTATGAATATCCAATTGTTCCAGCACTGTTTGTTAAAATGATACCTTTCTGTACCTAACTCCCTTTGCACATTTGTTGAAAACTTGTTGAATGTATATATTAACATATGGTCTTATTTTAATATAAGACCAGGTATAATGTAATATAATATAATATAATGCCAGGTCTTATATTGATTTTTGCTCCAAAAGGTGCATTAGAGCAGATGGTCTTATTTTCAGAGAAACACTGTATAAATCACATATTATACATTAGGGTCAATTTCTGGACTCTCTCTTCTGTTCACTTGATCTGTCTATCTTGATGCCAGCACTAGTGATTAGTGTAGCTTTATAATAAGTACGAAAGTCAGATAACATGAGTATTTAAATTATTTTTATTCAAGGTTTTTTTGCTGTTCGAGATACTTTGCCTTTTCACATAAATTTTAGATTTGGTTTATTGATATCTGCAACAATCCAAGATGGTATTTGATTAGGATTATGGTATCTATGGATTATGTTATCTAGGATTATCTATGACTACATAGATCTAATTGGGGAGAAATGACATCTTAATAATATTGAGTCTTCAGATTTACAATCACAGTACATCTGTCCAATTATTTAAGTCTTTAACTTCTGTCAATAGTGTTTTGAAATTTTCATTGCACAAGTTTGAAGATATTTGTTGGTTTATCTTAGCTTATTCATATTTTGATGCTATTTAAATGGAACTTTAGTTAATTTTATCTGATTATTGTTAATTCACATTATTCAGAAATATAATTGATTTTTGTATTTTGATCTGGTATTTGCAACCTTGATAAATTGATTTATTATTGTTTTTAGGTTTCATAAGATTATCTCTGTGGATGACTATGTCATCTGAAAATAAAGGTGATTTGAATTCTTCTTTTGTAACACAGATGCCTTTTTTTTCCTTGTTGTATTACACTGGCAAAGATCTCCAATACAATGGTCAATTCAAGTAGTAACAGTAGATTGTCTTGCATTATTTCTTATATTATTGGGAAAACATTCAGTCTTTCACCATTTAGTATGAAGTTAGCTCTGGTTATGAATAGGTACACTTTATCAGGTTGATGATGTTTCCTACTACTGCTAATTTACTGAGGGTTTTTCTTTCTCAGGAATGGAGGTTGAATTTCATCAAGACTCTTCTCTGTTTATTGAAATAAATACATGTTGTTGCTCTTTTGTCGGTTAATATGGTGAATTATATTGATGAAATTTCCATCGTTAAACCAACCTTTTTTCTGGGGATAAATATCACTTAGTCATAATGTACTATTCTTTTTATATTGTATTGGATTTTGTTTGCCAAAGTTGTGTTAAGAATTGTTGCATCTGTGTCTATAGTGATACTGGTTCTATTCTTCTTTCTTTGTAATATAGTTTTTCTGGGTTTAGTATCAGAGAAATGCTGGCCTCATGGAATAGTATGAGACATATTTCTTATTCTTAAAAGTTTTGCATGATTTTTTGTAGAATTGGTATTATTTCTGTAGTAAATATTTGGTTAAATTTCCCCACTAAAAATTTCTAAATCTTGAGTTCTTTTATGAAAAAAGATTTTAACTACAAATTCAATTGCCATAGTAGTTATAGGGTTTTTCTTGGAAGAGCTTTATTATTTTATGTGTTTAAAAACTGTCTATTTTGACTAAGTTGCCAAATTTGTTTGCATAAGTTGTTGATAATATTACTGTATTATCTTTTTAATACGTGTAGAATTTGGTATGATTGCTGTTTTTTCATTCCTGATATTGGTAATTTGTATTTTCTTTATTTTTTGCTGATCTGTCTGGGTAGAGAATTAAATTTTTTATTTATCTTCTTGTGCAATTAGCTTTTGATTTAATTGACTATTTTTTTTAAATTTTCTATTTCTTTGAATTCTGCTCTGATCTTATTTTCTTTCTTCTGCAATCTTTGGCTTTCTATTGCTCTTCTTTTCTTAGTTTCTTAATGTGGAAACTTAAGTCTTTGATATGAGAACTTTTTCTTTTCTGATATAATAACTTTCCCCTACTTAACTTCTTCAGTAGCATTCCACAAGTTTTGATATGTTGTTTATATTTTCATTCAGTTGAAAATATTCTCTAATATACACTTAAATTTCTTCTTTATCGTAGATTCTATATAAATATCTTATTTAGATGTAAAATATTTACGGATTTTCCAGATATCTCTCATTTATTTCTTTAGTATTTAATTCAGATGTTGTAAGACAACTTAGTGTGTATGACTTGAATCATTTTTCTATTTATTGTAGTGTGTTTTCAGACCTTGAGTATGGTGTGTCTTTGTAAATTATCCATGCAAACTTGGAAAGAAAGTGTGTTATGTTGCAATAGTGTACAGTTTTAATACATGTCCCTTGGGTCAAGTTGGTTGCTATCTTACCTTTCAGCACATTAGACATATTATTTTGTATTGAGGTTGTAATCTAACCTCATTTTTATTTTTTCTAATGAGAATTCAGCCATTATTTTAATTCCTATTCCTGTGTCATTTATTTCTGTCCTCTTTTGGGTCTTTTTTTTTTTATATTGTGTTTTGCAGTTTCACAATGATGTGATTTCTTGAGGTTCTTATATTTGTAGTTATTATATCAGTAGCTTTTTCTCAAATTTCTGAATATTTTGGCATACACACACACACACACACACACACACACAGACTCCAAGTAGTTTTATCCCCCATTCCCTATACCCTCTCTATGGGGTTCCAATTAAATATATTTTAGAGGGTTAAGATTTCTCTCTATTATTCAGATTGCATATTTTCAGTTAATGTATATTTAAGTCCATTAAAGTTTTCTTTTGCTGCCCCTGTTTCTTATCAATTTCATGCAGTTAAATTCTCATTTCAGTTATTGTACTTAGCTTCAGTGTGTTGATTTGGAACTTTTTTATAGTTCTTTTTCTCTGTTGATATTCCTCATATGTTTATTCATTACGAATATATTTTCCTATAAATCATTGAGCATATTTTAATAGCTTCTTTCAACTCTTAAGAGTGCCAATTGTAGTATCTTGGTAATTTCAGGAAGGTTTTCTATTGAGTGCACTGTTTTCTTCTGAATCAATGTCATTTTTTCTCACTCACATGGAAAAATGTCATATATTAATGATTAGTTGCATTCTGGTGATTTCTGACTGAACATTATATATTATACATTGTAGATACTCTAGATTTTGTTATGATTCTCTTCAAAGGGTTGGTTTTATTCAAGCAAACATTTTACTTGTCTGAACTCAAGCTGTGTCTCCCCTGTATGGGTAGCAAATGAAACATCCACTCAGATATTTAAGTTTTGAGCTGCTTTGTTTTTTTCAGGGCTCTGCATTCTCTTTAATGAATGAAAAATTCAGTGTTTTATCAAGATTTATGCAGCTTATAAACATTTTTTTTCCCATTTTCATCTCCAACTCACTCTTTTCCAGAGTTTTCTCCACCAATTTCCAAATGCGTTTAGAACACCAAACTCTGTCATTTGACACGTTAAGCTAGTAAGGCCATGGTTTTCTACTGCAGGAACAGTACTAAATTGAAAAGTGCCTTCAGGCAAGTCTGCCAGCTCACAAATCTCGCAAATCTTGCTTGTTCCCGTTTCTATTTAAGGACAGACTCCCCTCCAGGTTCTGCTGTCTTTGATTATTCTACAATACCTTCAAATAGATTATTTTCTTTCTTTCTTATATTTCTTATGCAAGATGGTTATTATAAATAAACCACAAAAGCTAGAACTCAATTAACTTTTTAAAAAGATGTATTTTCATTTAAATTATCCCACATAATTTTTTGAAGTAACCAGAGTAAACATAAGAAGTAAGCAACTATCCTAATTTGTCACTAATCTCTCACAATTATTTTCTTACCTCCCAAATCTGTTGAGTACTTCTCATTTTGTAAGACCCAAGTCAGTTCTATTTATCATAAAACATTTCCAAAATCAGTTGAAAGAAAATGTACTTGTCTGTCAAACTTTCTCCCTGGAAAAACAATTACATACTGTATACATGATTTTATAAATTCGTATAAATATGTCTATATTTAGCTGGGAAATGTTTTTTCACATTGAATGGAAACTTTTTGCCCCACCTGTCCACCTGAATGAGTGTCGTTTACTCTAACACTTTTTTCAGTTGACTTTCTCTAGGAATCTTTTCTAAAATTGTCCCAATTCAATCATAAGCTAAATGTGTGCCCTATCTTTTGTGGGCTTTTAGGGTATTTATTCACTTCCTTTAGGAAGTTCATTACACTGTAATGTAATAACTGGTTTAACTTGTCCATCTTCTTAATGGACTGAATTCTTGCGGTCAGGCATTGAGTCACTGATTTCTGTTTACCCATCACTTAGCACATTCTCTATCAAAAGTAGGTGCCTTAAAAATTTATTTAATTAAGCTGAACTTTTAGCTTGAAGAACAATATCATCTGTTTTTTAATTACCCCTTACATTTTGTAAGTCAGTGGAAAAAAAATAAATATTTGAACAATTTCAGGGTTGTTTTGCAAATATCTTTCTTTTGACTATTCTTCATCTCAAAATACTGGACCAAGCCCTATAATGTAATTTTTCACAGTCTTATTCAAGTCTTTATTTGATTCTATTGGAATTGGTATAAAATAATAAAACCTACCCACAGTTTTATTTTTAAATTTGGAAGTGAATAACATCCAAAACAGCCCAATCTGTAGTCATATTTATTTCCTTGAAGATAAATGGGCATTCATAACTTTTTAGTTCTTAAAAAATGTGTCCCTAAATTTCACTTATTTTCTTACTAATATAGGGATTCATTAAAATATTTTATTGTATTATATCTTTTGATTAAAATGTTGCCTTTTGCTCTCTTAAAATTAATCAGAACTTTTGCCTTCCTTTGAAATGCAAAATAAATAATACATATCAGACATCAATAATTTAGAAAGTCATGAAGATATTTTTCAACGAACAATACGTTCTAAATATACTGTTTAAACATTCATTCAGTATTCAAAATACTATATTGTTAGTGTCATTCAGTATTTGTTGCTTTTAGTCCTTCCAAAATTTGTACATGTCATCAGTTTCTTATAACTGATAAAATGCTTTCATTTAAAGAAAAAACACATAATTAGTATTGAGAATCGCATTCTGTTCTAGACTGATATTGTGTCACATATTGAAATTCACATATTGAAATTCTAACCCCCAAAAGTGACGGTATCAGGAATTGTAGCCTTTTGGAGTTGATTAGGTCATGAGAGCAGAGCCTTCATGAATAGTATATATTAGCAGCTTATAAAAAAGGCTCCAGAGGTAACCTTTGCCATGGGAAGCGGCCCTCACTAGACACTAAATCTGCTGGCAACTTGATCTTGGACTTAGCCTCCAGAACTGTGAGAAATAAATATCTGTTGGTTATAAGTCACCCAGTTCATGGTATTTTGTTAGAACAGCCTGAACAGACTAAGACAATTCCTACCAGCAAAGAAATAACATTTGTTCACAGGAGGAAAAAAAAAAAAAATTAGAGACTAGGCACCATAAACTAAGGCCAAAACAGAATAGTTAATTTCTGGATGGCAGAGAGCTGATTCAACACATGTATATCATTAAAGACAGACTAAGATATATTTAATTCAACCCAGTTTTTTAACCTATACTCCTAATGTATACACATATACACCCCAAACTGAATTTTTAATTACCCTTTACATTTCAGTGTTTAAACATTAAAAAAAGAAAGGAAGAATTCAGAAGTAAAAATCATTTATTATAGTTTTAAAGTTTTTATCTTATTGTGAACCACCTGAATTGGTACCATTTTGGAGGAAGTTGTACTACTGTCTGCTGAGAACACTGCTGTTTTGTTGCCTGAAACACTGCTAGCAGGTGGTAAAGATGAGGAAAAGACAGAAAATGGAACATGTGCCACTTACACTAGCTAGTTCTAAAAATTATTAAATGGCAGTTCTACAATATGTTGTGTTAGAAATTGATAGCCAACTCTACAATGTCTTAAAAAATTAAAATACACTTTACCAAAACACTATAAAGATTGGTGTTTATATTCTCTACAACACTAAGCTAGTAATATTTAATAATAATTAATGTTTTTACTGAGAGCCTTTCACTCTCAAAAGCTGTATAAGATGGCAAGGTAGACTAGTGGCACATGTTTCATTTTTGTTATATTGAAACTCTATAAAATTACATAATTCAGTTCCTGCCTGAGTTGAGTCAGGTCTTCGTTTGTTGTTGTTGTTTTTTAATATAGGTAAAATTGCTTACCCTTATGCATGCTGAGCGTTCTCCTTTGAATGATCCTTTAAATCCTTTATTTCTGTCAAATGTCCTGGGATTTTTTTTTTTCTTTCTTTTTTTGTTGCTCAGGAGTTCTGTCAACAAGGCTAACTGATTTTTACTTTCAGTCAAGGCTTATTTAAATTAGTACTTAATCAATCTGCTATTTCATGGAGGGTAGCCCTACATGTCTTTAGAGGAAATGACAGGAGGAAATGAAATATTAAATTTCAGTGCTCACTATTATCCTATAATGTCATTTCGTAGACCAACTGCTCCATATCCTTCATCATCTAGGATATTTTTTACTACTATAATCTTTAATCAGAATTAAATTCTTAAATATAAAAAATATGAAATGTGATATGCTTTGGAATTAATTGACAAAGGATAAATCAGCAACTCAAAGATATATTCTCTCAGCAAAATTATATATATATAATATTATAAAGAGAATGAATGTTAAGAAAACCACTGTATTAATTTACTAACTGCTACTTGAAAGATCTTTATTTTAGCTATCAGATTCTAGGCACTCAAGGAATAGTCATTAAGTGCCTATTGTGTGCCAGGCACTGTTATATGTTTTCTCAGGATACAACAGCGAACAACGACATGCTGTCTTTAAAAAATTACAGTTTCAATTCTTGAACCCAATTCCTGTGCAAGAATGTTTGATTAGTATATGGTGCTAGCATGAGATGGGATCTGAAGTAAACTTTGTTACAATTAACATAGTGCTCCTCCCTTGCCACTCTGAGCCACTCTGTTCAATCCCTCTCATCATTATTGGAGCTCTCTATTTTCATTATCTATTCTTAACATGGATTTTTTTGTTCAGACGATTTTCTCCCCACTGGGGTTGGAGTCTGACCCTAAATTTCAGCCTATCCTTTTCATCAAGGATTCAGAAAACCTACGTGGCCAAACCTGATAGCTCACCCAGAATTAAGATGTGTAAAGCTATCTAATGCTGAGTATCACTACTGCCTAGGCAATTTGACCATCTTATTGCAATGATTTGCTCACCTTCCTGGCTCTCACTTCCATTTTGGATATAGCTTATATTCAACTTAATCATATAAAGCAAAATTTGGCAAATTAAGGTGTGAGGTCCAATTATGACCCTTTCCTTATTTTTGTAAACAAAATTTTGGAACACAGCCTCATCCAGTCATTCACATATGGTCTATGGATGTTTTCATGCTATGAGGGCAGACTTGAGTAGTTGCAATTCACACCACATGCGCCACAAAACTTGTAATATTTACTGTTTGGCTCTTTGCAGAAAAGGTTGTTGAGCCTTGCTTTAAAGCTTTTAGTTGAACAGTTGTTAAATGTAGTGGTAGTCTATAGTCTATAAGACTATAGACATGACCTTTCTGACAAGTGGATTAGCATTTTTACTACCAATCTAAACACTGTCTTTATTTCTCCTGCCCAGTGTCTTCCTGTAGTTACAACACACTTCCCAGGGAAGCTTACCTGACATATAACATTAAATTATTTCCTTATTGTTTACTTTGCACTGTTTCCTGATAAGTACTCACAGGCACGATGATAAGAATGACAGCGAGACCCACAGGAAAATACTCTTTCATAGGTACTAATCCGATCTTTCATTCTTCTCTGTTAAACAGAGATCATCAAAGCTAATTAATTACTCATGTTACATTGATAAATCCTCTAACAGAAATAACCTTGTGACTTTTATTACCCTATCTAGTTGGGTAACTTTTTTGCACTTTTTCCTGAAAATAATTTATTTGAAACTTAAGGTCCTGGAATTTGCTTCTGAGAATCACAGTTTAAGAGCTCAAGTGTTAGAAACCAATGAAACTAGGTTTAGTTCCCAGCTCTACTGCTAGTATCTGAAAAATATATCATCATATTGCATTCTGAAATTGTAAATTGCTAAAATAAGTTCAAAATCAATAAATAAATAGTTTTCTTTTTCAACATGATCAACCACACTGACTGCAGTGAGACTGTTCAACTTTTATTTTACATTTTCCAAAGCTTGTTTGAAAAATATGATTTTATATTTTGAATACACTCACATACAGATTTCATGTATTAGTATATATGACACTTCAAAGGCTAGAAGTCTTCAGTATGCACTTGCCATGGTCAATATCATCATTCATATTGAGCATCTCCACAGGGCCTGGCACAAAATAGGTGCTGTATGGATGAAACACATAATGGGAGTGTTCTCATCATACTTGAAACCATACCATTTTTGCTGTAGTGCTTAGGTACAGCATGTAAGAGTCCCTTTGAAATATTGATCACATTCTATCTTGGTTTTTGCTGGTAAAATCGTGTTATGTTTTCATGAACTACTCCCAGAGTGAAGAAATGTTGCTCTTTAAATGTCTCTGAGGCTTCAAGTACACTTTATAAAGCCTTTGTAAAAAAATAAAATAAAAAAAATTATGTTTTAGTAGTAATTGTACAGATAAAAAACAATTCTGTTTCCAAACAGTACTGACTTTGTAATTAGATGTTTTAGAGGGATGTAAAAGTTTTAAAGTATAACAATGTAGATATTCAAAAGGAAATTCTAAAAGCAAAATCATTTTTTTAATTTTTATTTCTTTGTAGAAAGATTAAAAAAAAAACAAGCAGAGCAAGGAAAAATGCTCGGGTAAAATTGCAAACATTTATCATGTTCCTTGGTATAATAAATAAAGCTTAATGGGGCAGATTGCAGATCCTTACCTAAATAAAGCACATGTATCTTCTAGATCCCACATTTGGCCAGATTACATGTAAATTCTACAAGGTAAATATATTTATATAATAACTAATGCTCAACATCACTAATCATCATAGAAATGCAAATAAAAACCACAATGAGATAT
The DNA here is from genome assembly GCF_004115265.2 of Rhinolophus ferrumequinum. Taxonomy (NCBI): domain Eukaryota; kingdom Metazoa; phylum Chordata; class Mammalia; order Chiroptera; family Rhinolophidae; genus Rhinolophus; species Rhinolophus ferrumequinum. Next base: position 25,270,811 of record NC_046288.1, on the reverse strand, counting down.
CACCTCATACCATTTAGAATGGCTATTATCAACAAGACAAATAATAACAAGTGTTGGAGAGGCTGTGAAGAAAAGGAAAACCCTCATACACTGCTGGTGGGAATGCAGATTGGTGCAGCCACTATGGAAGGCAGTGTGGAGGTTTTTCAAAAAATTAACACCAGAATTATCACATGTCCCAGTCCATCTCCTGGGTATCTACCCAAAAAATCTGAAAACATTTATCCATAAAGATATATGTGCTCCGATGTTCATTGCAGCTTTATTTATGGTGGCCAAGACATGGAAACACCCAAAGTGTCCTTCGATAGGTGATTGGATAAAGAAGAAGTGGTATATATACACAATGGAATACTATTCTCCCATAAAAAAAGATGAAATAGTGCCTTTTGCGACACCATGGATGGATCTAGAGATTATTATGCTAAGCAGACAGAAAAAGTCAAGAACCATATGATTTTACTGATATATGGTATATAAATCTGAAAACAACAAGGGAACAGAAAAAAACAAATGAAGAAACAAAAATGCATAGACACAGACAATAGTTTAGTGGTTACCAGAGGGTAAGTGGGGAGGGGGGTGGTAGATGAGGGTAAAGGGGATCAAATATATGGTGATGGGAGGAGAACTGACTCTGGGTGGTGAACACACAATGTGATATGTAGATGATGTAATACAGAATTGTACACCTGAAATCTATGTAACTTTACTAACAATTGCCACCCAATAAACTTTAATAAAAAATAAAAAACATATATTACATCTTGTATATATAATTACCTTAATGTATGTAATATACCAGGGAGTGCCAAAAAATGTATACACATGACTTGTATTCATCTTTTGTTATCAATATATATTGAGTATTGCAATTTTAATATAGTTTTTACCTTTCTTAAAATTTGTATACATTTTTTGGTACCCTCTGCATAACATAAAAATAAAATATAATATTTTCCACTTAAAAGGGAACTATGAGATTAAATAGGTAAAAGAGCACATGTTCGTGTGCGTGTTGTTTACTTGGAGAAATATTGGGAAGGATATTTCTCAAAATAAGAGTGGTTAACCTGAATTACATATGTTCAGTTGTTTTTATTTTTTATATACTTTTCCATGTTGCTAAATATCTTATTGAGAGTGTATTATTTTTATAATCACAGAAAGCTATTCTTTTCAAAAATACGTCTCATCAGTCTCTGTCTTGCCTTACTGATAATCACAAATTGATTAAAAGTATAAAGTTCAATTCCTTAGTATACGTACAATTTTCTTTATGATTTGACTCTGCGTACCACCTAACCTCTTTTTCAGACTCCTCCACCAATATACCGTCCACAATACCAAAATACTTTAAAATTTCCAGAAAGGCCATTTGTTTCATGCTTTCATGCATTTGTTGATTGTTTTCCTCCACTTTCTCACCCTTCAAGATAGTGCTAAAGCAACATTGCCTAGCCAATTGAGAGCTAACCCAGTGTCTAGAGAATCTAACCAGGCCAAATATAAAAAGTAATATTTTCTCTGTATGTCTCCATTTGTCCAGTTGTATGTTGCTACATATCTCTCAGTCTGCAGCTCCGAATTCTGGAGATTAGATATAAATCAGGAATAGATCTAAAAGTTTTACTCTCTCTTCTGGTATGATATCCCTGCGAAGTGATAACCAAGAAGACAAAACAGATAAACAAACAAAAGTAACCTCTTGTGCTCGTGGACTGTTAATTTCTTTCCCAACTAATCTCCTGATCAGTTCATTTGGGCACTCATCTATGTCAAAACAGCGATGCACAATATATTGAAACACTACATTTTATCAATTTCAGGACACATTAAATTCCCATTATATAATATCTCTGGAATATGAATGGGCTTGTGTTTAAGTGTTATGGTGTAGTTTGATAATAAAGTTTTAAATTTTGTGGTGTTGCGTAAAATAATGCTTTGTTTTACAATCAGTGGCATCCGAGAATTGATTATGTATGCAAGAATATGTTAGTGTGTGTGTGTGTGTGTGTGTGTGTGTGTGTGTGTGTGTGTTGTCCCATGGCTTTTGGTCAAGTCCTGTAGGATGTAAACTTAATGAGAGTGAGTACTGTGTCTCTGGTATACTTGGCACTTACTAGCCATTTAATAATCATTAGTAAAATGATTAAATAAAATGCTACCCACAGTAACATATGTGGGTGCAGGTGGTCTCATTGGAATGTCAGTGCCTATACTTGACTGCTCTAGTAAAACCTGGAATATGTTCCAAAATCTACACCTCAGCAGTATAGGCATGTCCCCAAAGCTGAGAATATGCACTGAGGAAACTAAGGTCAGCCTATATACATTCTAATTGGAAATGCTAGTGAAAGTGAGATAAAACTTCAGTTAACCTAAATTTAGGTTGGCCAAGAATTTTGCAAAGAAGGGTCATCAGTATTATTAGGAAGCATAGGTACAAGGTCTAATCAGAGTTGTTTGAAAAATACGCTGTTGTGATTGATTTTAAGGCAATTTTGGTGACTGGCAAGTCTGGAATCTGCAGGGCAGGCCAGCAGACTGGAGACCCAGGGAAAAGTTGATGTGGTAGTCTCTTGTGCAAAGGGAATCTCTCTGAAGGCCGTCAGCTGATTGGATGAGGCCCACCCACCATCAGTTTTACTCGAAGCCTACTGATTTAAATGTGAATCACTGATTTAAATGTTAGTTAGATATTTACAAGTACCTTCACAGAAACATCTAGACTGGTGTGTGACCTAGCATCTGTGGACCATGGCTTATCCAAATTAACTCATAAAATTCTTTCACAGTGGTATGCAGTAAATGTGTTGCATTTCTATTTTATTTGTATATGTTTTGAGTACCATGCTTCACACATTTCACTTCCCCAATGAGTCTGTTTTTCTCATTGGAATAGACCCCCAAATTTAAGTTCATTCATTTTTTTGTTGTTCTCTTGGTTGTATTGTTTATGGATTAATTAGACTCTTTCTATTTGCCCATTCTTCAATGATATGTTTAATATTTATTAAGAAGAACAATGTGTTGTATTTTTAATTAGAATCTATAGAAACTATAATGGCCATAGTTTAGTGGCTTCATGTATTAACCCAGAGATGGTCTTGATTGATGGTCCTCTTCACTAGAGTTATGCACCCACTGTTAAATTAAAAACACTTCTACAGTAAAAGATAGGAGCAGAGATTTTGTTCTTCTATGAGGGTAAAAGTGACATGGTACTGCAGAAAAATACTTGATGAACCCTATTCTCCAAGGAAGAACTTTGGGTCCTAAAATTCTGTATATCTGACAAGCATACAACCCCACTCAGTCTTCATCTCCTGTCAATGCTTTTAAGAGAGGTGCTTCTAGGAAGTCCAATGTAGGCTTCCAGAAAAGTAGCAAACATATAATACCCCTGAGATAGAGATTATCTGTGACTACAAGTGAAATCATTGTTTCAATTAATTCATTGGGTTTAAAAATGATATCAAACGCCTAAAATCCACATTTTTTTTAATGAATTAATAGGAATCTTCCATATTTCCCTCCTGGATTCTCCTGCCACTTTCCACTAAGGTAATGTATCAATGTGTTTAATAACTGAAAAAAAGCAAGTAATAAACCTTGTAAATCCTTTCTTGCATATAGTCAATTTAATCCTGGCCTTTTCCAGTTTTTTTCCTAATTTTATACTTTTTTTACACCTGCTCCATCATGTGCAATTTTGTATTTGCTCTTTAATTCTTTAACTTTGACCCTTAGGACTATGACTCAGACTCAGCACTTTAGCTGCTACTACTTGTTTTAGGTAGACTGTCTAGCTATTTGATATTTAATCAAGTTGCAGATCATTTCGCTGGCATTATATTTGAGTCTCTTCCAAGCTCTTGCATATACTTGTTGTAAAAATAATATAACACTGGCAACCACCTTATATTATGAGAACTTGCAACTATGGGAAAGGGATCATCTGCACACATAAATAAGATGTGTAACAGAAGCTATACCACTAATGTCTTCTTAGCAATCACTGATAATTTTTCAAAAATTCTATAAGCTTTGGTTATGTGATTGAAAGCTTTGGTATTGTTTAGAAAACAAAGATTACCCTACTAATGGTGAGGAGCATAGAAAGTGTATAGTTACTGTTTTCTTTATGTTGTTGGTATTAAAAGAAAGAAAAAAGAAAGATGAGGAAATTCCTATGGCTCAAAGTAAATGTATCTATTATTGGAAAGGACCTGGTGACTTTACCTATTTAGCTTTGTTTCTGACCTTCAACATATCCTAGGGTTGCAGAAAATATTCGTTCACTAAAAATGAATGAAACTGAAGCAGAAAATTTCAAGGAAGAGCTTGAGGCCTCAAGGGATAGGTCTGTACACAGATTAGCATGACTGGAAGTTGAATAAAGGGGCTGCCACAAGCTTTCTCCTGACCTTTTCTCTTCACTCAGTGGCATTTATATGAGCTTAGACTGAAAGGATTCTAGAGATGGCAGAGAGCAGATCTGGACACAGCTTATGCTATAGTGATTCTGTTTTGATCAAAAGAAATGTAACAAGTTATTTTTTTCTATTTTTTTCCCCACGACTCCTAGAATAACCAAAAAACAAAACAAAACAAAACAAACAAACAAACAACAAAAAAAAAACAGAAAAAAGAAAATACATAAGAAAAAGAAATTAACTGTCTCAAGGTAAATATAGGAAACTAACAACATAATCTAAAATCTGTATTGGTAGATAAAAATCTAGTAGTTGATACTAAGCTACAAGGCAATCAAGTTAATATGAATTTAATCCTGTTTATCTTATAAATAGGAAATTCTTCATGGCAATTTTTAGAGAGAAAAATTTAGGAAACACCTAAACAGACACCATTACAATGAAAACTACCCTTATATTCAGTAATGACATTTCCAATAACTCTATTTTTTTAAAGTTTATTGGGGTGACAATTGCTAGTAAAGTTACATAGGTTTCAGGTGTACAATTCTGTGATACATCATCTATATATCACATTGTGTATTCACCACCCAGAGTCAGTTCTCCTTCCATCACCATATATTTGATCCCTTTTACTCAATCACCCTATTTTTAAGAGAACTTCCTATGCAAGTGTTGTGTATCTATAACAAGAAGAAAATGTTATCAAGGGCTATTCTTATATGCTACCATTTATGTTGAACTCATTAGTTTCTAGAAATTTTACTAGCAATGATTTTTAAGTTTTCTACAAATGTTTGTGTTAAAGCAAAATCAAAGTATGCACAGACACACAGATTATCTTTCTCTTTGTCTCTGTCTCTCTCTAGCAGACACACACACACAGTCATTAACCTTGATGCATACCAAAACATAAAAATCTCTGTGGTAGATAATGTTGAAGCCACATCCTGTATATTCTCACCCCAACTGAGTGCACCAGCAGTTTTAGTTTCCAGCCTATTTTCAGCTTTTCATTTAAGCCGTTATTTCCTCTTGTCTTCTGAAAACTTTTGTTCTTAACCACTTAATCGAGGTATGATTGAGATGTAAAAGGCTGTACATTTTTAACTTATACAATTCCTTGAGTATGGGGAATAAATATGTACCCATTAAACCCTCACCACTATCAAAGACACGTCCGTAACATCCCAAAGTTTCCTCCCATACCCCTGATGTTGATGATGACGATGATGATGGTGATGATGATGATGGTGATGATGTTTTGTATGTGCATGGTAAGAGCACTTTTACATAAGATCTACACTCTCAATAAATTTTAAGAATCCAGTGCAGCATTGGTGAGGACTTTATTGGTACCTGAGAACTGGCTTGGGTTGCAATTAAAGACTTGCAAATTTTAGGGAGTTAATGTCCCTCAGTTAAGCTGTAAACAATGAGGTATGGGGTGGTCAATGAAGAAATGCAAGATCTCCGTTCTTCTAGAAGGACGATTCTGAAGCCTGTTCCACAGTTTCACAGAGGTTCCTTAGAGGGCTGAGTGTCGGTAGCCGACAGCAATAATATCACGAGTGCAAGCTTCTCTTCTCTGCCCCCCACTTTCTAAGTTGTACTCCTTAGATCGTCTCTCACATACATTACCTGTACCCTAGTCCTTGTCTCTGATTCTGTGTTTAGAGCTACTCAAACCTGGCAAAGTGCAACAAGGCAACTATAATTTCTTCATTTGAGTTACCACTGTTGTTGAAATAATCAATGATAGAAGTAGAAAATCAGGTGAAATTGAATTCTGACAGGACTGTGGATGACCGAAATGTACTGACTGATTTTCAGTGAAATTACTGTACATATGCAGATCAAAAGCCTCCTACGAAAAATGTTATTATATTAAAACATCTAAATATATTTTAAGTGAATTACACATTTATTTTAAGTGATATAGAACATAATTCCACAATAAGAAAATAATTGGAGGTTTCCTCCAATTACTTTTAATAGAATTTCAACTGTTTGTATTTGTTAGCTATTCATACACACACAAAAAAAGAAACAATCCTAGTAAATATACTTATCGCTATTATAACTAATATCTGCTCCACTGAAAATTTTGTGCTTGGTTTAATCTTCAAAGTTAACTATTTTCAGTGAATTCTGTTCCAAGTAAATTGTCTTGTTTCTCTCTTCTTGCCATAGAGAATAAAGCATTTCCCTAGGAAAAAAAACCTAACTGAGGTGATTCACACTACCTGCCTTAAAATAAATGTTATTATTTCCTTTTAAATTAACTTGGTTTATTTATTACATCTATAAGATCACTTACAGTACATGAGAGTGAGATTGTGCATTCGGGGTTACCCATCGCGCAGCTCATTTTTAGTAATTGTAAATAATAATACCCATACTTTTTTATTGGCTAATACTATAAGGTGGCATCTGTCATCAGCATCTTCATATAAACTCACCATTGCTACAGCATCTGTTCCTTCACACAATGTTCTATTTCTGTGTCTCACACATCTAACTAGAGAGGAACAAATAGACTATTTTAAAATAAGTTGCCACTGTTTCTAAATGAGAACTCAAATCATCTTTGCCAGAAATGTATGTGACAGAACAGGAATAAACTATGACTTGTGATTTTAAAGAATATTAAAAAAAAATGAGTTAATTGTTTCATTTATATTACACAGTAAGGTTATACCGTTAAATAATGGGAGAACAGGTTTATGCTCCACTTTTATTTTTTTCTAATATGTGTAAGAGTTCTCATTTGGGATTGTAAATCTATTAATAAATAGCATGGAAGTGTGATAAATCTTTTGGAAACTTGGTAGTTCCATATAGTTAGTTTTCTGTGCCAAATACTTTTCCTGGGACACAATGAATTAGAATTGAAACACGAATTCATCCATCTATTCATCCATTCATTCAGTAAATGTGGGTTGATCATACTACGTGCCAGGAAGTAAGGATACATTTTTTGAAAAAAAAAACAGTGACTAAAGTGCTTGGTTTTATAGAGCTTATCATTCTAGAAGAGGAAGACAAAGAATAAGAAAAAAAATTGTGTGTGTGTGTGTGTGTGTGTGTGTGTGTGTGTGTATGTATACAGTCTGCAAATTTTCCACAGTACACTTACACGGTGGAAAGTTCATGAACTTAATTGTCCCACCTTGATAGATATACATATATACATTTATATATAATTTATATATATATTAAATATAATTTTAAAATCAGGTGGCAGAAGTGCTGTGAAGGGAAATAAAAGGGGATATGGGGATAAAAATCACAAAAGAGGGGCTACTTTAGAAGAAGTGATCTGGAATAAATTTTTGATTCAGTGGGGAATATCTTGAGTGAAGTTAATAGTTGAAATCAAAGATTAAAGAAATGCTTAGTCACTTTTCTCTTTTAAAAAAGGAGCTTAGAAAACATCTTGAATGGTTAAAACATATTAGTGCCCTTGTAGCAAGAGCTAGTTTGAGAAATCATCCTTAAGAATCAAAAATAACACAATTGTGAAATCTAAATTAGAGTGTACAAGTATGTAAGAAAATCTCAAACAAGCTAATCCCTAGAAAGGCTTTCTACTGTGCTTCAATGCAAGCATTGTGTTTTGATTCAAACCCTACACATAGCTTATATGACTTAATGTAGTTAAGGAGGAAAGACTGTGTTTTCTTTGTTCAAGAAGTATTCCATAAATCATTACCATGATGTTAAATTATTCTTGTCACTGCTTTACAACTATTTGAGAACATTTCACATGAGAAAAAAATATGTCTACATATACATGAAGGCCACCAGTGTGTGAAAGGTATCAGCATTTTGTGGCACATGGTATGTCGTTCAAAGAAAGAATACATGACAACATTCCATTTTATCATGTATTCATTAATTTATTTAAACCTTATGCACTTCAGACTAAGTAGATATGCCATAGTAGAAATAAGAACTTTGAATTTTTATTGCTGTCCACTGAGCATAAAACATGGCCGCTATTTAATTATGTATGTATTGTAATTAAAGAGGCTGCAAAATAATTATTAATGTGTAGAACATATAATGTATATAATCAGGGAATTGTGTTCTATTTAAAGTAAAACTTTTAAATAATACCATGTTAAACTGAGGTATGTTAAGCTGAGGAATTGATTTTCCGAACAAATAAATCAATAAGTGAATAAATCAATGGAAATATTTGAGCAAATGCAATCTCTTATTATAATATTAAGATATGATCTGTTCTTTCAACCAGCTTACAATCTAGTTATAATGATAGCACATATCAGAATAATGGGGAAATACTAATGAGGTAATAATTAGGCGTTGCAATTAAGACTGAATCTTCATACATCTGATGGTGTGTGTATATTGTTGTGGCAAACATATAGGGGCCAGAGTTACAAGACATGGATTCCTACTCTGCCACTATAACTTCATCACAGCTTAATTTTGAGTCTTATCGTATGCATCCCTAAATAATCAAAAATGTGAAAGAGCTAGTGAGGCAGAGAGAAAGAGAGAGAAGTTCCCACAAGGCAATGCGTGTGGAAAAAGTACCAAAAGGGGTTTTGGGTTTTTTTTTGTTTGTTTGCTTTTGTTTTTTGTTTTTGTTTTTCTGGGTTTTGGGTTTAATCATCACTAATATAGGATTTCAGAAGGAGAGATTCATTGATTCATTCATCTCTTTATTAAACGGATCTTTATTGAGCACCACTTCATGCCAGGCATCAATCTAGGTGTGGGGTAGATAGCACAGAATAGACCAATCCCCTGCTCCAGATAAGCTTACATTCTAGGGGTGGGAACTGAAAATCAACAAACAAACATACATGTCAGAGAAGATTGTAAGCACTAGGAAAAAATTAAAGCGAAGTAAGGGGATTCAGAGTGACAGCCTTTTGGGAGGATTATTTTTAATAAAACAATCAGGGAAATTTTTTTCTGAGACGTGTTGCATAATAAGAGGTTTGAATGAAATAAGGGTCAACACTATGAGGGGTATTAGGACAACAGAGTTTCAGGAACATGGATAAAGAAATGCAGAAGCACAAGGGGAAATAACCTCGGTGTATCATTGGGTAAGTCAGGGAGGACAATGTGACTGAAAGGCAGTATGACAGATGGGACTGGGATTTGTGGAGGAGGGCCAAATAGGAACAGAGGATGGAGATAGTTAGAAAGAGTGCAGAGCTTTACTAGTAGATGGAAGGAAAATTGAGATTTGTGGAGGGAGAGAGGAAAAGGCAGGGACTCCACGATGAGGGAAACATGAAAAAGGAAGTGAGTAAAACAAATGCTAAAATGTTGAGGGAATTAGGGTCATAATAGGACAGTGATCTAAAACAATAATTTTAAAATAAGCAGCTATTAAACAGTTGTTTGATATAAAAATTATACTGGCAATGATAAGAGGGATGGTTTGAAATGACTAGCACCTAAGGTAAGATTGTGTTAATTAGCCTCTAGGTCTAAGGCACCACATGATGATATATTGGCAGAGTAGGCCAACCGATTTTACAAATGGCTAAATATCACTGGTGTTACAGAATTAATTCATTTATTGCTTACATCACAGAGGGGGCAGACCCTCCTGGGGTGCAGCTGTACCTTGTCATATGGCCCCTCAGGATCTGGCCCTTGCCAGATCATGATTTCGCTTGCCTCTTGAATTCCTTTTCATTCAGCCAACAGATGGGAAGAGCAGACATAAGCTGAGCATTGGAGGGTGTTTATTGTCTATTCCAGGAAAGGGAGCTGATTACTTCACATTCAGTAACCTGGAATTTAAGTCAAGAGGCCACATTTCATGAAAAAAAAAGTCTGGAAAATATAGTGCAGTTGTGTGACCAGGAAGACAAACAAAACAGAAAATACAGTCTGAGATAAATACATATTAAATGTAAGTAAGCAGTACAAAGAAATGTAGTCAAAAAGAGAAAAACATAATAATTAGAAAGAATAATGGCATATATAAAATAAATAGCACAAAGAAAAAATAAAACTTCCAATATCATAGATGCTCACCCTCTTATTTTAATATTCTATTAAAATAAATACGAAAAATTATCATCATCATCAAAAAGCTTTTTGGCAAACATCATCAGTGCAAAGACTTCATAACAAAATGTTCTATTTTTTATTAAAATATTACCTTTTGAATTGAGTTTCATATTTTTTAGTTTCCTATGCCCTCATGTAGTACCTCAATGTAGCCCATGGCATTTGAATAATGGAATTATTTTTAATCATTTATTTTTTCCATGTTCCCAAAGTGAATAATGCTGGCTCATTGTGTCCTCATTCTAAAATGCATTATGTGTATACATCTGTGTGATTCTTTTTTATTATTGAAAAACTTTTTTTCTTGCCAATTAAAAACAAAAAGAGCTCAAGATGAAATTTTCCTCCAAACTTAAGGCATAGGGGTCATGAAAACAGCAACTTGGTGGTTGGAACGCTTTGGAAGCATCAGTTAATGCAAGATTTTAAAATATAAAGTAATATTCTTCAGAGATAATGTAATTATCTTGTTGTCAGTATACCCAGAAAGGATGTTAAAACCACATATCACCTTACAAATTTGACCTATGAACTGTGGCTTACAATGACCTGTAAAAAAATGGTCAATTTTCCTATGTCCTAAACATCTGTGTGGTAGCAGTAGTAATTATAACAATTATAATAAAACAATTACATTTTTAAATTTCACTTTGACATAGAAGACTACCCTCAAATACATGATCCATTAGATAGCGATTCTTCTGATCTAGGAGACACTACACAGAATTACTGCTGATTTCATTCAGGTGTACCAGTAATTAAACCTGCATGTGTGAAATAACTATTTGTTTTATATCAGATATAGAAAAACCTGTCATTTTCTCGTATTTTCTCTCTCTCTCTGTCTCTCTCTTTATGTCTCTCTGTCTCTGTCTGTCTGTCTGTCTGTCTGTCTGTCTCTCTCTCTCTCTCTCTCTCTCTGTCTCTGTCTCTGTCTCTCCCACTAGGACACTCTTATCTGGTGGCTAAGATTGTACTGGATCTTATCATTCAAAAATATTAACTTCTAATGTAGGGTCTTGCTATAAGGATAGTGTTCATCTAAAGCAGTGGTTTTTAAAAAGTTTTTCCTACTATGTCCCCTATAAGAATTGAGAATAAAACAAGTATTTTCAAGAAATTTTCCAGATTGACAAGGAAATTGTAAAAGTTTAAAACAGCTAAAAATTTGGAAATTTACATAAAACATTGGCATTTAAAAATGAACCGGTCATGTCACAATGGCATGCAGTGTGTCCTGAATAAAGAGAAGAAGGTCCGCATCCTGGAGAGATTGACAGGGCAACTTAATCTCCTATTTGCCTAAGCATTTTCTCATTTCTTGAGTTTTGCATGTGTACAGTTGAATGGACTTACACGATATATTTTCTAAAGTTTCTAAATAGTCATAAGATGGATGATTGACCTACAAATATTTGTGCCAAATAAACATGTATTAAAGATAATATATGATTCATAATCCAAACATGGGAAAAATTAGAAAGTAGAAAAACTGATACTTATCAATCAAGTTAAGTCTTTTAGTAGGCCAAATTGCAAGACAAACAAAGTTATGGTCCAAACTGACAAGACAAGAAG